>NC_053026.1:51620629-51726847 GCF_003073215.2 Triticum urartu | reverse complement strand
AAATACCTGTGTTAGCTAAAGATCAACCAAAGACTACTTTTACATGCCCTTTTGGTACTTTTGCTTATAGACGTATGCCTTTTGGTTTATGTAATGCACCTGCTACCTTTCAAAGATGCATGATGGCTATATTCTCTGACTTTTGTGAAAAGATTTGTGAGGTTTTCATGGATGATTTTTCCATCTATGGATCTTTTTTTGATGATTGCTTGAGCAACCTTGATCGAGTTTTGCAGAGATGTGAAGAAACTAATCTTGTCTTGAATTGGGAAAAGGCCACTTTACGGTTAATGAAGGTATTGTCTTGGGGCATAAAGTTTCTGAAAGAGGTATCGAAGTTGATAAGGCCAAGGTTGATGCTATTGAAAAGATGCCATGTCCCAAGGACATCAAAGGTATAAGAAGTTTCCTTGGTCATGCCGGATTTTATAGGAGGTTCATTAAGGACTTCTCAAAAATTTCTCAGCCTCTGACTAATTTATTATAAAAAGATATACCATTTGTTTTTTATGATGATTGTTTAGAAGCATTTGAAATACTTAAGAAAGCATTGACTTCCACACCTATTGTTCGGCCACCTGATGGGAATTTACCCTTTGAAATTATGTGTGATGCTAGTGATTATGCTGTAGGTTCTGTTCTAGGACAAAGAGTTGATAAGAAACTAAATGTTATTCAATATGCTAGTAAAACTCTAGACAATGCTCAAAGAAACTATGCTACTACTGAAAAAGAATTCTTAGCAATTGTATTTGCTTGTGATAAGTTTAGACCTTATATTGTTGATTATAAAGTAACTATTCACATTGATCATGCTGCTATTAAATCTCTTATAGAAAAGAAAGATGCTAAACCTAGACTTATTAGATGGGTTCTCTTGCTACAAGAATTTGATTTGCATATTGTTGATAGAAAAGGAGCTGAGAACCCCGTTGCAGACAACTTGTCTAGGTTAGAAAATGTGCTTGATGACCCACTACCTATTGATGATAGCTTTCCTGATGAGCAATTAAATGTCATAAATGATTCTCATACTGCTCCATGGTATGCTGATTATGCTAATTACATTGTTGCTAAGTTTATACCACCTAGTTTCACATACCAGCAAAAGAAAAAGTTCTTCTATGACTTGAGGCATTACTTTTGGGATGACCCACATCTTTATAAAGAAGGAGTGGATGGTGTTATTAGACGTTGTGTACCTGAGCATGAACAGGAACAGATCCTATGCAAGTGTCACTCCGAAGCCTATGGAGGACACCATGCTGGAGATAGAACTGCATATAAGGTACTGCAGTCTGGTTTTATTGGCCTACTCTCTTCTAGGATGCCTGTAAGTTTGTCTTATCTTGTGATGAATGTCAAAGAATTGGTAATATTAGTAGACGTCAAGAAATGCCTATGAATTATTCACTTGTTATTGAACCATTTGATGTTTGGGGCTTTGATTATATGGGACCCTTTCCTTCCTCTAATGGATATACACATATTTTAGTTGCTGTTGATTACGTTACTAAGTGGGTAGAAGCTATTCCAACTAGTAGTGCTGATCATAACACTTCTATTAAAATGCTTAAAGAAGTTATTTTTCCAAGGTTTGGAGTCCCTAGATATTTAATGACTGATGGTGGTTCACATTTTACTCATGGCGCTTTCCGTAAAATGCTCGCTAAATATGATGTTAATCATAGAATTGCATCTCCTTATCACCCTCAGTCTAGTGGTCAAGTAGAATTGAGAAATAGAGAACTCAAATTAATTTTGCAAAAGACTATTAATCGGTCTAGAAAGAATTGGTCCAAGAAACTTGATGATGCATTATGGGCCTATAGAACTACATATAAAAATCCTATGGGTATGTCTCCGTATAAAATGGTCTATGGAAAAGCATGTCACTTACCTCTCGAACTAGAACACAAGGCTTATTGGGCTATTAAAGAGCTTAATTATGATTTTAAACTTGTCGGTGAGAAGAGGTTATTTGATATTAGCTCACTTGATGAATGGAGAACCCAAGCCTACGAAAATGCCAAGTTGTTTAAAGAAAAAGTTAAAAGATGGCATGACAAAAGGATACAAAAGCGTGAGTTTAATGTAGGTGATTATGTATTGCTATACAACTCTCGTTTAAGATTTTTTGCAGGAAAACTTCTCTCTAAATGGGAAGGTCCTTACGTTGTCGAGGAGGTCTACCGTTCCGGTGCCATAAAAATCAACAATTTCGAAGGCACAAATCCAAAGGTTGTGAACGGTCAAAGGATAAAACACTATATCTTAGGTAATCCCATAAATGTTGAAACCAATGTTATTGAAACCGTAACCCCGGAGGAATACATAAGGGACACTTTCCGGAATGTTTCAGACTCCGGAAAGGCATAGGTATGTGGTACGGTAAGTAAACCGACTCCAAAATAGTTTTTAAGGCAATATTTCTCCGTTTTGGAATATTTAGAAAAATAGAAAAATAAGCAGCAGTCCGGGAAGGACACGAGGGTGGAGGGCGCGCCCTACCCTACTGGGCGCCCCCCTACCTCGTGGGCACCTCGTGTGCTCTCCGGACTCCGTTTTCGTACATGACACACATTTTGGTCGGTAAAAATTCATTATATAATCTCCCAGGGGTTTTGACTCCCGTATCACGCAAAAATATCTTGTCTTTGTTTTTGCGCTGTCCTGCTGCAGATAAAGCAACATGTCGTCCCAGGATTCGGAAGGAGAAAGCTACGTAGCTAATTACCTTGCAGATCCTAAGGTCTATGGGGATGTGGAGCATTGCGGTTGGACTACGGAGGAAGAAGAGTACTATGAACCCAAGGGAAAGGAGGAGACGAGCTTAGATGAAGATGAAGTCCCACTACCTCAACCTGGGGACATGCATGTGGAGTTCAAAAAGTCAAGCCTCCCGGATAGTGTAAAGAAACCTAAGATCAAGTTTATCCCTTTTCACCTCTTGCAGTAGAACAAGTAGGAACTATGCAAAAAGATACTGAGCTTGGAGCAGGAGATCGAGAACCTACGGGTCCACTGTCCTCAAGCGCAAATTAAGGAAGAAGCCTACGCCATTAACAAAAATCACCACCGTCTCCACCAACAAAGAAGAATTGAGTATCTGGTATGTGCACTCCACTTGGCAACTGCCAAGCTTGGGGGAGTGCCCCGGTATCGTATCACCATCACTTTTATCTTTATAGTTTTTCTTAGTTCGATCCTTTTGGTAATATCTTGATCTAGTAGAATAAAAGTTCTTAGTATGATCTAGTTGTGAGTTTTGCTTTATTATCCTTCTATGTAATCGAGTCTATGAGCTATATAATAAAGATTAGTGTTGAGTCAAGGGCTCGATTATTTTGCCATGATCCTAATTGAATAAAAGAAAAGAGAAAGAAATAAAAAGAAACAAAGAGATCATGTGAGTCTTATGGAGAGTAATGAGCTCACATAGAAAGAGTATGATGAATGAAAGTTGTTGAGGGTTGACAAACACAGTTTTGGTCATCATTGCAATTAATAGGAAGTAATAAAGAAAGAGAGGTCTTCACATATAAATATACTATCTTGGACATCCTTTATGATTGTGAGCACTCATTAAAATATGACATGCTAAAGAATTGACATTGGACAAGGAAGCCAACATAATGGGTTTTGTTTTCTTATATCTGAGATGAATTATATTGTCTTGGATCTTCCAACATGATGAGCTTGCCTTTCCCCCTCATGCTAGCCAGATTCATTGCACCAAGTAGAGATACTACTTGTGCGTCCAAATACCCTTAAACCAGTCTTGCCATAAGAGTACACCATATCTACCTATGGATTGAGTAAGATCCATCAAGTAAGTTTTCATCGGTGCAAGCAATAAAAATTGCTCTCTAAATATGTATGATTGATTGGTGTGGCGGAAATAAGCTTTATATGATCGTGTGATATGGAAGTAATAAAAGCGACAGACTGCATAATAAAGGTCCATATCACAAGTGGCAATATAAAGTGACGTTCTTTCGCATTAGGATTTTGTGCATCCAACCATAAAAGCGCATGATAACCTCTGCTTCCCTCTGCGAAGGGCCTATCTTTTACTTTTATCTCCTACATTGTATAAGACTCATGGTGATTTTCACCCTTCCTTTTTACATTTTATCATTTGGCAAGCACAATATGTTGGAAAGATCCTGGTATATATGGCTAATTGGATGTGAGTTTTCATGTACTATTACTATTGACATTACCCTTGAGGTAAAACATTGGGAGGCAAAACTATAAGCCCCTATCTTTCTCTATGTCCGATTAAAACTCCATACCCATAAGTATTGCGTGAGTGTCAACAATTGTGAAAGATTATATGATAGTTGAGTATGTGGACTTGCTGAAAAGCTCTTATACATTGACTCTTTCCTATGTTATGATAAATTGCAATTTCTCCAATGACTGAGATTATAGTTTGTTAGTTTTCAATGAAGTTTATGATTCATACTTGAAATTGTGATTGAATTGTTACTCTAGCATAAGAGATCATATGACAAGAATTATATAGGTTGCTGTTCTAAGAATGATCATCACTAGTGCAGAACCGGGCAATAGCACCGGTTCGTAAGGCCCTTTAGCGTCGGTTTGGTAACCGGCGCTAAAATGTAGGCACTAAAGGCACCCCCTTTAGTACCGGTTCAGCATGAACCGGTGCTAAAGGGCAACCACGTGGCACGAGCAAGCTTCGGGGGCAGGGAGCCCTTTAGTACCGGTTGGTGTCACCAACCGGTATTAAAATGTTGGGGAGGTTTTTGGTTTATGATTTCTTTTTCATTTAATTTTTTGTTTTCCATTTAATTCTTTTTTGTTTGCTGGTATTTTACGATACTACATATTGTACACGTTATGCATATATATAAAATAGAATTTCTAGTAGAACCGATCATAATATATATATATATCATCGAATGTCTCACAACCACCACTAATTAATTCACACATATATACACACATGTGTATATATATATATATACAATTTCTCCTAATTGGTGCCTTCGGAGCCAGCGGCATTAGCCTAGCTAATTGGTGCCTTCGGAGCACGATAACAATTGGAAGTGGTTCATGGGGGCGGTAGCGGATAATAGTATTCTCCTTTGGGATCTATGACCTGGTCGAGCAAAAATCCCGCTATTTCCGCTTGAATTGCTTTTATGCGGTCCTATACTAGGAGCTTGTCCCGCACCTCTTTGAACTGTTAAGAAGGAGATCAATATGCATGTGTATTACTTGTGTGACTAGATATCATAATGGTGTAAAAATTGTGAATAGTGTTCTGACAATCGATATCGTACCCACTCCTGTCTTTGAGATTTGCTCCTTTCGAACGCCATCATGCGAATGTTCTCGCAAACGTAGTATGCACATAGATCATTCCCCAGCGCCTGCTTCAGGGCCTTTACGAGAATGGAATTTTGATCAGATAATAATTTAATCAAGCATGATAATTAAAGAGATGGCAGCTAGCTAGTTCTACTTAATTACTTACCTTGGGTCGATACCATTTCAGACTTTGTTTCCATGGGCCTGGAGTGACCCTGATGAACTTTGCCCAAGCCCTGCCCGCCGACAAAGAAAATGAATAAATGGGTTATTAAATAGTTGTTATCAGGAAATGACGAACTAATTAAATAGGCCGAGATATAGTTAATAATGATTGAAATTACCTGTTGACTATCCCCTTCACGATGGTGTAGTCACTTGCTTTCTTAAGTAGCGAGTCTAGTACTTCAACTGTTCCTTCATCAACTTTAATGATCAACAAGATCCAGTGAAATCTGCATGCACACACGTTTGCATGTCTTAATTAAGCGGACATATGTAAGAAAAAACATGTAGCTATAGCTAGTAGGGAAAAACAAAATTTGTAGTACAAGACAGTGTGACTCACTGGAAGTTGTAAGGAAGTAGTATATCTTCATTGTATTTGAGTTCCTTGAAGAACTGTAGCATGCTTTCGTCTACACATTTTGCGTGATATGGATCTATTTTCCATGTGTATTCATTAATGGTATTTGGGTCAACGAACCCAATGCCATAGCGTCCACCTTTTTTCATTTTATAAATCTTCATCCTGCATAATACCACAGAAAAGAATATAGTGAGGATAATTACAGGTAATCATTGATCAAAATGATCAGCTAGCTTGAGACTTAAATTACAGAAAGAATTCACTTACAGACAATAGCAACTGACGATAGATTTGTCGAGTGCGTCTTTATTGTATAGCAGAAAAAGTTCTGAATACTCAACGGTCACAACTTTCTTATGGTAGTAATGCTCCTCGTTGACATTCACCATGAGGGACTCTCAATTGGAAATCTTGGTAATGTCCATGTACCATTGATGCAATTCATACATTCTCGTTGGGAGCTTATTGACCTCCTCTGGCTCGACCAAAGGTTGGCCCCGGGCATATTTCCGTTTTATTTCCTCCTTTCTAGTCGGAGACATGGGCTCGATATCGAGGAGTTGTCCAACAGTGATCCCGATCGATTCAGCCTACGTAATATGCTCCTCGGTTATTACCACATCGCCCACCCCGGGAACGTTAACGGTTTGCCCACAATAATATTGGGCGCGCCTACTCTCATGTGTTGTTGGCACAACAAGTGGGGGGATTGATTGCGCCGCCTGTTCTCCCAGCTGGGGAACGGTTTTACCACATTTTTTGCCAGCTGATTTGCTCGAGCTTGAGCTCGCCTCTTTCTGTAGACGTGCTCGATTTAACTTCCTGAGGTGGCGCTCATAGTCTGTGTCAACAGGCTTGGGAGCTGGTGGTCTAGCCATACGAATGAAGTGGTCAATCTTTTCCACAGGCACTTTCTCCCTTGGCGGCGATGGCAGTTTCGGTGCAAAATGGGCTTCCACCACGGCCTTCGATATGGCTATGTTTTCCTCCTCGGACTTGTCGTAAGGCCTCTGCGGAAGAGGCGCGAGGCTTGGACCATATTGAAATCGCTTGCCTCCGCCTGTACCTACAGTACTACCTTGACTTGTACCGCTACGCACCATAGCTGAGGCGGCTCTCTTCCGTGATTGCTGAGGCGGCGAAGACGGTTGACGTGGCTGAGTTGGAGGAGGAGGAGTGGCCTGAAGCAGTGCCGGACTTGGAGGAGGAGTGGCTGAAGCTGTGCCGGACTTGGAGGAGGAGTGGCCTAACGCTTTGCCGGACTTGGAGGAGGAGTGGCCTGAAGCTGTGCCGGACTTGGAGGAGGAGTGGCCTAACGCATCGGTGGACTTGGAGGAGCGGGAGTCTGCTGACTCGGTGGCGGACTGCGACGAGGAGTCGGATGGCGCGGTGTCGGTGGCCTTCGAAAGATGATGCAATCCTTTCTCCATAGGATGATACGATGGTTGGCCTCTCCTAGTGTGTGCTCATCGTCACCTCCAGGAATGTCAAGCTCTAGCCCAGAATATTGGTCCACCACCTCATCAACCAAGACACGAGCACAGCCCGCTGGAATCGGGTTGCAATGGAAGGTTGCCTCGTGGGGATTTGTAAAAGCAAGGGCGTCCGCCACCTTCATGGATATGTTCTTCATTTTGAAGTGTAGCTCACAGTTAGTGTTCTCCATGATGTCATCCACTGGGTAGCTATCCAGCAATGCGTCGCCCGGGGCGGAACCCACGCTGCTTCTCGGCATGGATGGGACGGTGCTATGTATTGGTGGATCATCCGCTAGCTGCTGAGACCCCCTTTGCTGGCTAAGTGAGTCGATCTGCTCCTGCTGCCACTGGAATTTGATTGCCAAGTCCGCGTGAGCTGATTCTAGGCCTTGAAGGCGTTCATAGTCTAGCTTCCTCTGCTCCTCCTCCATCTTCCTCTTCTTCTCCTCCGCAATCTTCTTTCTCGCACGGGTTCTGTAGTCGGCGTTCCAGTCTGACAACCCCTCATACCACGGAACAGTGCCCATGCCTCGTGTTCTTCCCGGGTGTTCAGGATTTCCCAGGGCACGCGTAAGCTCATCGTTCTCTCTATTGGGCTCGAACAACCCCGATCGAGCCTCTTCTATTGCAACAAGTAGCTTATCTTCGGCTCCGTCCAGACATGCCTTCTTCGAAACTTTGCCTGTCTTCGGGTCCAACTCCCCTCCATGCGCATAGAACCAAGTCCTGCACCTAGGGGGCCAGCTCAATGTTTCTGGAGTGACACATGCATCCAGCATCTCTTTCTTAGACTTATCCCACTTAGGCATTCCCACCGCATAGCAACCTGGCCCCAGCTTATGGAACTTATCCTTTTTGCGGCATTGGCCTTATTTATTATGGACTGTTCCTTAGATAATTCTGAATCCTTGAATTTCACGAAATCGTCCCAATGAGCACTTTGCTTCTCTAGTGTTCCCTCGAATTCTGGAGTCTTCCTTCCTCCCTTGACGTACTTGGCCCATTCACGAATCTTGTGGTTCTTGAATGCAACAGCCATCTTCCTAAGAGCAGCGTCCATGACTTTCTCCACATCTGCATCTGTGAAATGATTTGGTAGGGTGAAATGTTCCATGAGCGTTTCCAAAGCAAATATTTTTGTCTGTCGTCGACAAAACTAACTCCTGGACGTGGCTTTGCTGGCTCTCTCCATTCTTGAAGGGAGATGGGGAGTTGGTCCTTCACAAGAACTCCGCACCGATGAATGAACTTGTCCGCAATCTTCTTAGGCGCTAATGGTTCGCCATTAGGTCTGATTGCCTCGATATTGTACTTTACGCCTCCTTCAACTTTTTGTTCGGGCCTCGTTTCGTCCTGTTGCCTGAAGATTTGCTCGATCCGGATGGCTGAAAGAAGAAAGATCGATTCATTAATATATCTTCAAGTCATTTAAAACATGTGATGATCACCAGATGCCTGCTTATATAAATATATATACCTCGCTGGTCTTTGTTGTTTCAAGATCAACATTTTCTTCGTCATGTTCATAGTTCATGACTTCATCAATTCGGTCGTCGCGATCGAATATCATATCACCCTCCTCGGTGTTGTTTAGATATTCGGAGCCGTCATAATCTTCTTCATTTTGATCATCATCTGGCCCGCGCGGATTGCGTATGATATTGAACAGGGCCTCTTCTCCCTCTCTGCCGGTATTGTCCGCCATAGATTTTGTTTAACTAATCCAAAAGAAATATATTCAAATTAGAATGCATGGATGCAATCAATTAATAAGGAAAAACTGAATCAATCATAGTACATAATAAGCATCATCGAATATAATCTCGAATACGTCGTCTCGAATAATAGATATAATCTCAAATACATCGTCTCGAATAATAGATATAATCTCGAATACATCATCTCGAATAATAGATATAATCTCGAATACATCGTCTCGAATAATATATAATCTCGAATACATCGTCGGATCATGCGGCGCGGGCGGTGGACACCCAAAGAGAAGGAACCCTCACAGGATCATAGCTGAAGTGAGATCCCTGAAGAAACTGCCAGGTATTGGAGAACCTGCCGCCCTCTAACGCAACCATGTAGCGATGGACGTGCTCGTCCTCCTCCCTGACACGGCGACGTACCACCTCCGGCGGGGCCGGCTCCCTCCGCACCGAAACTGGCCCACACGAACGCCACCAAACGAGATCAGGGTCGACGACCGGGGCTGGGTTCCTCATCAAGCGGCGCGCCCCTCCAGGCAGCACCTCCCAGTGCCAGCCCGGCGGAGCCCAGTCCCGGACATGGGTCAGCCGGACGTCATCGCGGACGGGTCGACAGCGAGGATGCGGGCCGGGCATCGTCGAGAACAAATACTAGCTATATGCCCGCAAAAAGTAACATTTTTTTAATGATTGGATTTTGATAACTAAAATTTCTAACATTTCTATATAACTAACATTCCTATAACATTTCTAACAATGCTATATAACTAACATTTCTAATATTTCTATAACTAAAAAACAGAAAAAAAAATTATAACATTTCTATATATATAACTAACATTTGTATAACATTTCTAATATTTCTATAACTAAAAAAAGAAAAATTTCTAAATTTTTTATAACTAAAAAATAGAAAAATTTCTAACAATTCTAACATTTCTATAACATTTCTAACAATGCTATATAACTAACTATTTCTATAACTAAAAAAAGAAAAGTTTCTAACATTTTTATAACTAATTCTATAACTAAAAAACTAAAAAATGTATATGTGTGTGTGTGTGCTCACCGGCGAGGCGAGAGGCGGCGGGGGGCGGCGACGGGGACGGCGACGGGCGCGGCGACGACGGGGACAGGGACAGGGCGGCGACGACGGTGACGGGCCGGGGCGGCGACGACGGGGACGGGGCGACGATGACGGGGACGGGGGCGACGTGGGATGGGCCGGGACGGCGTGGCGGTGACAACGGGGACGACGTGCACGACGGGGTGGCGAGGACGGGGACGGGGCGGCGACGGGGGCGGCGAGCCACGGGGCAGAGGAGAAGAAGTAGATGAGAAACTGAAATTTTTGAAGTGTTTAGTTATATAGGATGGACCTTTAGTACCGGTTGGAGCCACCAACCGGTACTAAAGGCCTGTTTTGGCCAGGCCAAGCGGCGGGAACCGCACCCCCTTTAGTACCGGGTGGTGGCTCCAACCGGTACTAAAGGCCCCCCCTTTAGTACCGGTTGGTGCCACCACCCGGTACTAAAGGGGGTGCGCTGGCGCAGGTGCGGTGCGGCAAGTTTAGTCCCACCTCGCTAGCCGAGGGGCATCTGCACTGGTTTATAACCCCCCGTGCGGTAGCTCTCTCGAGCTCCTCTCCAAAGCAGGCCTACTGGGCCTACATGTTCTGTGCTGCCCTGTGGGCCTACTGGCCCTTTGCGGGCCTGCATCCTGGCCCAACAACAGGTTGGGTTTCTAGTCGTATGCAGGCTGCTCTGGCCCAGTAGGCGGGATTTTTTATTTTTTTTTGCTTTATTTATTTTTGAGTTGTTTTTTGTGTATTTAGAGTTTCTTTGTGAATATTTTTGCTTTAGGTACAAAAAATTACAAACTTTCTGTTAGTGCCCGTAGTTTTCAAATTTGAATAGTTTAAATTTTGAATTATTTGAAATTAGTGTGAATCACTAGTTTGTGAATAACTTAACTTTAAAAATCTGTAAAGGCATGAAAGAATTTGTTTGCACATAAAATTTCTTCGCGTTTCAAATGCCAAAACACATAGCTACCCTAACTATTACAGAGATTCCCCCCTGGGTGTGAAACACAGAAGAAAGTGATGATAGTGAAGCCGATCACATCCCAGATCTTTGGGTGTGAAACCTTTTCTTCGCGTGTGTCCCTTTGCGCCGTAACCATGGAAAATCTTCATCATATAACGGGATGCTCGGGTCAATATTCACTGTGAATGGAGCAATTTCATCAAACTTTTCATAATCTTCTGACATGTCTGTCTTGTCATCCACTCCCATGATGTTTCTCTTCCCAGAAAGAACTATGTGCCGCTTTGGCTCATCGTACGATGCATTCGCTTCCTTATCTTTTCTTTTTCTTGGCTTGGTAGACATGTCCCTCACATAGAAAACCTGTGCCACATCATTGGCTAGGACGAATGGTTCGTCTGCATACGCAAGATTGTTGAGATCCACTGTTGTCATTCCATACTGCGGGTCTTCCATTACCCCGCCTCGTGTCATATTGACCCATTTGCACCGAAACAAAGGGACCTTCAAACCACGTCGATAGTCAAGTTCCCATATGTCATGTATATAACCATAACATGTTTCCTTTCCCGTCTTGGTTTCTGCATCAAAGCGGACACCACTGTTTTGGTTGGTGCTCTTCTTATCTTGGGCGATCGTGTAAAATGTATTACCATTTATCTCGTACCCTTTGAAAGTCATTATATTCAAAGATGGTAACCTGGACAGCAAGTACAGGTCATCTTCAATAGAGGTGTCATGCATGGTATGTGTCTGCAACCAGCTGGCCAAAATCCTGGCTTGTTCACGTGTAATCTAGTCATCAGACCGCTCCGGGTGTTTGGAGCGTAGCAAATTCTTGTGTTCATCCATATACAGAGTGACCAAGGCGGAATTCTGTAGAACTGTGTAGTGTGCTTCAGTGAGAGAATGTCCGTCCATACATATTATTTGTTCCCCTCCTAGCGTGCCTTTTCCATCCAGTCTGCCCTTATGCCGTGATTCAGGAACACCAATCGGCTTAAGGTCAGGAATAAAGTCAATACAAAACTCAATGACCTCCTCATTTTCATGGCCCTTGGAGATGCTTCCTTCTGGTCTAGCACGGTTATGAACATATTTCTTTAAGACTCCCATGAACCTCTCAAAGGGGAACATATTGTGTAGAAATACAAGACCCAAAATGTTAATCTCTTCGCATAGGTGAACTAGGACGTGCGTCATGATGTTGAAGAAGGATGGTGGGAACACCAACTCGAAACTGACAAGACATTGCACCAAATCATTCTCTAACCTTGGTATGATTTCTGGATCGATTACCTTCTGAGAGATTGCATTGAGAAATGCACATAGCTTCATAATGGCTAATCGAACGTTTTCCGGTAGAAGCCCCCTCAATGCAACCGGAAGCAGTTGCGTCATAATCACGTGGCAGTCATGAGACTTTAGGTTCTGGACCTTTTTCTCTGCCTTGTTTATTATTCCCTTTATATTCGACGAGAAGCCAGACGGTACCTTAATACTAAGCAAGCATTCAAAGAAGTTTTCCTTCTCTTCTTTGGTAAGAGCGTAGCTTGCATGACCCTGATGTATGCCGTCTTTTCCGTGCATACATTGCTGGTCCTCCCGTGCCTCAGGTGTATCTTTTGTCTTCCCATACACGCCCAAGAAGCCAAGAAGGGTCACACAAAGATTCTTCGTCACGTGCATCACATCGATTGCGGAGCGGACCTCTAGGTCTTTCCAATAGGGCAGGTCCCAAAATATAGATTTCTTCTTCCACATGGGTGCGCGTCCGTCAGCGTCATTCGGAACAGGTTGTCCACCAGGACCCTTTCCAAAGACCACCTTCAAATCCTTGACCATATCTTATAGCGCAATGCACCGCATACTAGGCAAGCGTTCAAATCCTCGTACTCACCGCGGTAGAGGATGCAATCATTAGGGCATGCATGTATCTTCTGCACCTCTAACCCTAGAGGGCAGACAGCCTTCTTTTCTTTGTACGTACTCTCGGGCAATTCGTTGTCCTTTGGAAGCATATCCTTTATCATTACCAGCAACTTTCCAAATCCCTTGTCAGATACACCATTCTCTGCCTTCCATTGCAGCAATTCCAGTGTGGTGCCCAGCTTTTTCTTGTCACCCACGCTATTCGGGTACAACAATTTTTTGTGATCCTCTAACATGCGCTGCAACTTCTTCTTCTCCAAATCACTTGCGCAGTTTCTATTTGCATCGGCAATGGCCCAACCTAGATCATCAATGGGCTCATCCGATGCCTCTTCTTCAGCTTCTTCCCGCATTGCCGGCTCAGCTTCTTCCCGCATTACCGGCTCAGCTTCTTCCCTCATTGTTGTATCATCGTATTCAGGGAACCCATGGCCAGGATAGCTGTCGTCGTCCTCTTCTTTTTCATTGTCTTCCATCATAACCCCTCTTTCTCCATGCTTGGTCCAAACATTATAGTGGGGCATGAAACCGAACTCAAACAGGTGGACGTGAATGGTTCTTGACGTAGAGTAATTGCGACCATTCTTACAGCCAGCACATGGACAATGCATAAAACCATCCGCTCGCTTGTTTGCCTCAGCCGCAAGCAGAAAAGTACGCATTCCATTAATGAACTCGGGAGAGCATCGGTCATCGTACATCCATTGCTGGCTCATCTTCAATACACAGCACCGAAAACATCAAATTAATACAATACATAAAGTTCATACATAAAGATCATACAACACTTAAATGCAACAAACAAATAACTCTCTAGCTAAAGAATTTAAATGCAACAACAAATGCGATCAAGATCGTAACTAAGGTAACAATTGATCCAACAGCATAATGATACCAAGCCTCACTATGAATGGCATATTTTCTAATCTTTCTATCTTCAAGCGCATTTTCTCCATCTTAATCTTGTGATCATCGACGACATCGGCAACATGCAACTCCAATTCCATCTTCTCCCCCTCAATTCTTTTCAATTTTTCCTTCAAATCCTCGTTTTCTCTTTCAACTAAATTTAACCTCTCGACAATAGGGTCGGTTGGAATTTCCGGTTCAACTACCTCCTACATACAAATATCTATGTCAACTTGATGGGCATAATTTGTCATAAACACGAAATGCAATGAATAGTTTTAAAAGAGAATATACCACATCCGAATCATAACCCGGACTATGCATAACAAACAACGTATGGGTATCAAAACCATGGCACTATGCATAACAAACAACGTATGGGTAAGATAATTATACGAGTAACTATATATCCAAATCACACAAACATCAATTTTTTATATAAAACTTCATGAACAAGAGGCTCACCACAAGGTGGTGCCGGCGACGGGACGTTGCGAGCGATCGACGGTGGTTACGATGGAGATTTAGAAGGTACTAAGTAAACCACACCTACATATGCAAAACTAAGTTCTATTTTGACCTCAAATTGCATATAAATCAAATACTAGCACATATATATAATTCCTCCCAAATTACTAAACTCAAAAATCAATCACTATATAAAGCATTGCACGAGCTAATCTAGCAATGAGAGATGAAAGGAAAAAAGTTGCTAACCTTTGTGATCATTTGAATGGATGGGGGCCTTCAAATCTTGGGCAAAATGTGTGATGAGCTTGAGAGGAAGAGGGAAAAGAACAGAGAGGAGAGGGGAAAGGGGAAGAACAGAGCGAGCTCGGGTGGACGAAGGGTCTATGTAGGACGACCTTTAGTACCGGTTCATGATACGACCCGGTACTAAAGGTGCTGGAGGGGCCCCGGACTGACAACATCCTGCCACCACTCACTTTAGTACTGGTTCGTGGCACTAACCGGTGCTAAAGGTTCGCCACGAACCGGTGCTAATGAGAGCGGCCCGGCTAGCCGTTGGAACCGGCACTAATGTACACATTAGTGCCGGCTCAAATTCAAACTGGCACTAATGTGCTTAACGTTTGACCCTTTTTCTACTAGTGCATGATGCCCTCATGTCCGTATTTTATTTTTATTGACACCTCTATCTCTAAACATGTAGACATATTTTTCGATTTCAGCTTTTCGCTTTAGGACAAGCGAGGTCTAAGCTTGGGGGAGTTGATACGTCCATTTTGCATCATGCTTTTATATCGATATTTATTGCATTATGGGCTGTTACTACACATTATGTCACAATACTTATGCCTATTCTCTCTTATTTTACAAGGTTTACATAAAGAGGGAGAATGCCGACAGCTGGGATTCTGGGCTGGAAAAGGAGCAAATATTAGAGACCTATTCTGCACAGCTCGAAAAGTCCTGAAACTTCACGGATGATGTTTTCCAAATATATAAAAAATACTGAGCACAAGAACCTCACCAGGGGTCCACACCCTTCCCACGAGGGTGGGGGCGCGCCCCTACCTCCTGGGCCCCCTGGTGGCCCTCCGGTGGTCATCTTCTGCTATATGGAGTCTCTCGATGGGAAACAATTAATAAGCCATCTTCTCGGACGAAACTCCGTCGCCATGAGGCGGAACCTTGGCGGAACCAATCTAGGGCTCTGGCGGAGCTGTTCTGCCGGGGAAACTTCCCTCCCAGAGGGGGAAACCATCGCCATCGTCATCACCAACGCTCCTCTCATCGGGAGAGGGCAATCTCCATCAACATCTTCATCAGCACCATCTCCTCTCAAAACCCTAGTTCATCTCTTGTATCCAATTCTTGTCTCCAAGTCCGGGATTGGTGCTAGTAGGTTGCTAGTAGTGTTAATTACTCCTTGTAGTTGATGCTAGTTGGTTTAATCGGTGGAATATCATATGTTCAGATCCTATATGCATATTAATACCCCTCTGATTATGAACATGTTTATGCTTTGTGAGTAGTTACTTTTGTTCCTGGGGACATGGGAGAAGTCTTGCTATTAGTAGTCATGTGAATTTGGTATTCGTTCGATATTTCGATGAGATGTATGTTGTCTCTCCTCTAGTGGTGTTATGTGAACGTCGACTACATGACACTTCACCATCATTTGGGCCTAGAGTAAGGCATTGGGAAGTAATAAGTAGATGATGGTTGCTAGAGTGACAGAAGCTTAAACCCTAGTTTATGCGTTGCTTCGTAAGGTGCTGATTTGGATCCATATGTTTCATGCTATGGTTAGGTTTACCTTAATACTTTTGTTGTATTTGCGGATGCTTGTAATGGAGGTTAATCATAAGTGGGATGCTTGTCCAAGTAAGGGCAGCACCCAGGCACCGGTCCACCCACATACCAAATTATCAAAGTACCGAACGCGAATCATATGAACGTGATGAAAACTAGCTTGACGATATTCCCATGTGTCCTCGGGAGCGCTTTACATCATATAAGAGTTTGTCCAGGCTTGTCCTTTGCTACAAAAGGATTGGGCCACTTTGCTGCACTTTATTTACTTTTGTTACTTGTTGGTCGTTACAAATTATCCTATCACAAAACTATCTGTTACCACTTATTTCAGTACTTGCAGAGAATACCTTGCTGGAAACCGCTTCTCATTTCCTTCTGCTCCTCATTGGGTTCGACACTCTTACTTATCGAAAGGACTATGATAGATCCCCTATACTTGTGTCTCATCAAAGATGCAAAGTAAAATAAAGGCAAAGTAAATAACAAAGGAAATAACTGAGTAGTAGGACATTAATATGATAAAGATAGACCCGGGGGGCATAGGTTTCACTAGTGGCTTCTCCCGAGAGCATAAGTATTCAACGGTGGGTGAACAAATTACTATTGAGCAATTGACAGAATTGAGCATAGATATGAGAATATCTAGGTATGATCATGTATATAGGCATCATGTCCGAGACCAGTAGACCGACTCCTGCCGGCATCTACTACTATTACTCCACTCATCGACCGCTATCCAACATGCATCTAGAGTATTAAGTTAAAAACAGAATGACGCCTTAAGCAAGATGACATGATGTAGAGGGATAGACTCATGCAATATGAAGAAAACCCCATCTTGTTATCCTCGATGGCAACAATACAATGTGTGCCTTGCTCCCCCTACTGTCAATGGGAAAGGACACCACAAGATTGAACCCAAAGCTAAGCACTTCTCCCATTGCAAGAAATATCAATCTAGTAGGCCAAACCAAACTGATAATTCGAAGAGACTTGCAAAGATAACCAATCATACATAGAAGAATTCAGAGAAGATTCAAATATAATTCATAGATAGACTTGATCATAAACCCACAATTCATCGGTCTCAACAAACACACCGCAAAAAGAAGATTACATCGAATAGATCTCCACAAGAGAGGGGGAGAACATTGTATTGAGATCCAAAAAGAGAGAAGAAGCCATCTAGCTACTCACTATGGACCCGTAGGTCTGAGGAAAACTACTCACACTTCATCGGAGGGGCTATGGTGTTGATGTAGAAGCCCTCCGTGATCGATGCCCCCTCTAGCGGAGCTCCGGAACAGGCCCCAAGATGGGATCTCGTGGATACAGAAAGTTACGGCGGTGGAATTAGGGTTTTGGCTCCATATTTCATCGCTTGGGGTACGTAGGTATATATAGGAGGAAGGAGTACGTCGGTGGAGCAACAGGGGTCCACGAGGGTGGAGGGCGCGCTTGGTGGGGGTGGGCGCGCCCCCTACCTCGTGGCCTCCTCTTTTCTTTCTTGACGTAGGGTCCAAGTCTCCCGGGTCTTGTTCGTTGAGAAAATCACGTTCCCGAAGGTTTCTTTCCGTTTGGACTCCGTTTGATATTCCTTTTCTACGAAACCCTAAAACTGGCAAAAAAACAATTCTGGGCTGGGCCTTCGGTTAATAGGTTAGTCCCAAAAATAATATAGAAGTGGATAATATAGCATGGAGCAATCAAAAATTATAGATACATTGGAGACGTATCAAGCATCCCCAAGCTTAATTCCTGCTCGTCCTCGAGTAGGTAAATGATAAAAACAGAATTTTTGATGCGGAGTGCTACTTGGCATAATTTTAATGTAATTCTTCTTAATTGTGGTATGAATATTCAGATCCAAAAGATTCAAGACAAAAGTTCATATTGACATAAAAATAATAATACTTCAAGCATACTAACAAAGCAATTATGTCTTCTCAAAATAACATGGCTAAAGAAAGTTATCCCTACAAAATCATATAGTCTGGCTATGCTTCATCTTCACCACACAAAATATTTAAATCATGCACAACCCCGATGACAAGCCAAGCAATTGTTTCATACTTTTGACATTCTCAAAACTTTTTCAATTTTCACGCAATACATGAGTGTGAGCCATGGACATAGCACTATAGGTGGAATAGAGTGGTGGTTGTGGAGAAGACAAAAAGGGAGAAGATAGTATCACATCAACTAGGCGTATCAATGGGCTATGGAGATGCCCATCAATAGATATCAATGTGAGTGAGTAGGGATTGCCATGCAACGGATGCACTAGAGCTATAAGTACATGAAAGCTCAAAAAGAAACTAAGTGGGTGTGCATCCAACTTGCTTGCTCATGAAGACCTAGGGCGATTTGAGGAAGCCCATCATTGTAATATACAAGCCAAGTTCTATAATGAAAAATTCCCACTAGTATATGAAAGTGATAACATGAGAGACTCTCTACTATGAATATCATGGTGCTACTTTGAAGCACAGGTGTGGTAAAAGGATAGTAGCATTGTCCCTTCTCTCTTTTTCTCTCATTTTTTTATTTGGGCCTCTTCTCTTTTTTATGGCCTCTTTTCTTTCTCTTTTTTATTTTTCGTCCGGAGTCTCATCCCGACTTGTGGGGGAATCATAGTCTCCATCATCCTTTCCTCTCTGGGACAATGCTCTAATAATGATGATCATCACACTTTTATTTTTCTTACAACTCGATACTTAGAACAAAATATGACTCTATATGAATGCCTCCGGCGGTGTACCGGGGTATGCAATGACTCATGAGTGACATGTATGAAAGAATTATGAACGGTGGCTTTGCCACCAATACGATGTCAACTACATGATCATGCTAAGCAATATGACAATGATGGAGTGTGTCATAATAAACGGAACGGTGGAAAGTTGCATGGCAATATATCTTGGAATGGCTATGGAAATACCATAATAGGTAGGTATGGTGGCTGTTTTGAGGAAGGTATATGGTGGGTGTATGATACCAGTGAAAGGTGCGCGGTATTAGAGAGGCTAGCAAAGGTGGAAGGGTGAGAGTGTGTATAATCCATGGACTCAACATTAGTCAAAAACAACTCATATACTTATTGCAAAAATCTACAAGTTATCAAAGCAAAGTATTACGCGCATGCTCCTAGGGGGATAGATTGGTAGGAAAAGACTATCGCTCGTCCCCGACCGCCACTCATAAGGAAGACAATCAATAAATAAATCATGCTCCGACTTCATCACATAACAGTTCACCATACGTGCTTGCTACGGGAATCACAAGCTTTAACACAATTATTTATCACATTCACAACTACTCAACTAGCACAACTTTAATATCACCATCTTCATATCTCAAAACAATTATCAAGCATCGAACTTCTCATAGTATTCAACACACTCATAAGAAATTTTTATTATTAATCTTGTGTACCAAGCATATTAGGATTTTAAGCAAATTACCATGCTATTAAAGACTCTCAAAATAATCTAATGAAGCATGAGAGGTCAATAGTTTCTATAAAACAAATCCACCACCGTGCTCTAAAAGATATAAGTGAAGCACTAGAGCAAAATTATATAACTCAAAAGATATAAGCGAAGCACATAGAGTATTCTAACAAATTCCAAATCATGTATGGCTCTCTCAAAAGGTATGTACAGCAAGGATGATTGTGGTAAACTAACAAATAAAGACTCAAATCATACAAGACGCTCCAAGAAAAACACATATCATGTGGCGAATAAAAATATAGCTCCAAGTAAAGTTACCGATAGAAGTAGACAAAAGAGGGGATGCCTTCCTGGGCATCCCCAAGCTTTGGCTTTTAGGTGTCCTTAGATTATCTTGGGGGTGCGATGGGCATCCCCAAGCTTAGTCTCTTGCCACTCCTTGTTCCATAATCCATCAAATCTTTACCCAAAACTTGAAAACTTCACAACACAAAACATAAAGTAGAAAATCTCGTGAGTTCCGTTAGCGAAAGAAAATAAAAGACCACTTCAAGGTACTGTAATGAACTTATTATCTATTTATATTGGTGTTATACCTACTGTATTCCAACTTCTCTATGGTTTATAAACTATTTTACTAACCATAGATTCATCAAAATAAGAAAAAAACACACGAAAAACAGAATCTGTCAAAAACAGAACAGTCTGTAGTAATCTGTAGCTAGCGCAAGATCTAGAACCCCAAAAATTCTAAAATAAATTTCTGGACGTGAAAAATTTATCTAATAATCATATTCAAAAATAATTAACTAAATAGCACTTTCCAAATATAAATGACAGCAGTTCTCGTGAGCGCTAAAGTTTCTGTTTTTTACAGCAAGTTCAACAAGACTTTCCCCGAGTCTTCCCAACGGTTCTACTTGGCACAAACACTAATTAAACACAAAAAACACAACCAAAACAGAGGCTAGATAAATTATTTATTACTAAACAGGAGCAAAAATCAAGGAATAAAAATAAAATTGTGTTGCCTCCCAACAAGCGCTATCGTTTAACGCCCCTAGCTAGGCATAACAAGCAAGGATAGATCTAGGTATTGCCATCTTTGGTAGGCAATCCATAAGTGGCTCTCATAATAGATTCATAAGGTAATTTAATTTTATTTCTAGGAAAGTGTTCCATGCCTTTCCTTAATGGAAATTGGAATCTAATATTTCCTTCCTGCATATGCACCAATCATTCTAAGGAAAGGTCTACCAAGAATAATAGGACATGAAGGATTGCAATCTATGTCAAGAACAATAAAATCTACGGGCACATAATTCCTATTTGCAACAATAAGAACATCATTAATTCTTCCCATAGGTTTCTTAATAGTAGAATCCGCAAGGTGCAAGTTTAGAGAGCAATCATCAAAATCATGGAAACCTAACAAATCACACAAAGTCTTTGGAATCGTGGAAAAACTAGCACCCAAATCACATAAAGCATAGCATTAATGATCTTTAATTTTAATTTTAATAGTTGGTTCCCACTCATCATAAAGTTTTCTAGGTATAGAAACTTGCAATTCAAGTTTTTCTTCATAAGATTGCATCAAGGCATCAACGATATGTTTAGTAAACGCTTTATTTTGACTATAAGCGTGAGGAGAATTTAGCACGGATTGTAACAAGGAAATACAATCTATCAAAGAGCAATTTTCATAGTTAAATTCCTTGAAATCCATAATAGTGGGTTTAGCAACATCTAGGGTTTTAATTTCTTCAATCCCACTTTTATCAAATTTAGCATCAAGATCAACAAATTCCGAATTCTCGGAACGCCTTCTAGGTAAAGGTGGATCATATTCAGTAACATCATTATCAAGATTCATATTGCAAAACAAAGATTTAATAGGGGACACATCAATAACGTTTAGATCTTCATCTTTATTTTCATAGGAACTAGAAGAACACGCTCTTATAAAGGCATCTTTCTTAGCACGCATCCTAGTGGTTCTTTCTTTGCACTCATCAATGGAAATTCTCATGGCTT
The DNA here is from genome assembly GCF_003073215.2 of Triticum urartu. Lineage (NCBI taxonomy): Eukaryota > Viridiplantae > Streptophyta > Magnoliopsida > Poales > Poaceae > Triticum > Triticum urartu. Next base: position 51,705,058 of record NC_053026.1, on the reverse strand, counting down.
TGAGAGACTCATTGATATCATGCTTAGGTGGAATAGATCTAAGTTTCAAAGAATCAACATCAAGAGAAATTCTATCAACGTTCCTAGCCAAATCATCAATCTTAAGCAATTTTTCTTCAATCATAGCATTAAAATTCTTTTGCGAAGTGATAAGTTCTTTAATATTAGATTCAAAATCATAGGGCATCTTATTATAATTTCTATAAGAATTGTTGTAGGAATTACCATAATTATTAGATGGATTACTAGGATAAGGCCTAGGATTGAAATTTTCTCTATACGCGTTGTTACCAAAATTGTTCCTACCAACAAAATTCACATCCATAGATTCATTATTATTCTCAATCAAAGTAGACAAGGGCATATCATTAGGATCAGAAGAAACACTCTTATTAGCAAATAACTTCATAAGTTCATCCATCTTTCCACTCAAAACATTAATTTCTTCTATCACATGCACCTTTTTATTAGTAGATCTTTCAGTATGCCATTGAGAATAATTAACCATAATATTATCTAGGAGTTTAGTAGCTTCTCCTAAAGTGATTTCCATAAAAGTGTCTCCCGCGGCCGAATCTAAAAGATTTCTAGAAGCAAAATCCAATCCAGCATAAAAATTTTGTACAATCATCCACAAATTTAAACCATGAGTAGGGCAATTACATATCATTAGTTTCATTCTCTCCCAAGCTTGTGCAACATGTTCATGATAAAGTTGCTTAAAATTCATAATATCGTTTCTAAGAGAGATGATCTTAGCGGGAGGAAAATACTTAGAGATAAAAGCATCTTTGCACTTATTCCATGAATCAATACTATTTTTAGGCAAAGACGAAAACCACCCTTTAGCACGATCTCTAAGAGAAAAAGGAAATAGCTTCAATTGAACAATATCATTATCCACATCTTTCTTCTTTTGCATGTCACACAAATCAACGAAGCTATTTAGATGGGTAGTGGCATCTTCACTAGGAAGGCCGGAAAACGGATCTTTCATGACAAGATTCAGCAAAGCAGTATTAATTTCACAACATTCAGCATCGGTAAGAGGAGCAATCGGAGTGCTAATAAAATCATTGTTGTTGATATTGGTGAAGTCACACAATTTCGTATTACCTTGAGCAATCGTGACAAGCAAGCAAACTAACACACAAGCAAACAAAAAGCAAGCGGGCAAAGAGGCAAATAGAGAAAGAGAGGGAGGATAGAGGGAGGGCGAATAAAACGGCAAGGGTGAAGTGGGGGAGAGGAAAACGAGAGGCAAATGGCAAATAATGTAATGCGGGAGATAAGTGTATGTGATGGGTACTTGGTATGTTGACGTTTGCGTAGACCTCCCCGGCAACAGCGCCAGAAATCCTTCTTGCTACCTCTTGAGCACTGCGTTGGTTTTCCCCGAAGAGGAAGGGATGATGCACCAAAGTAGCGTAAGTATTTCCCTCAGTTTTTGAGAACCAAGGTATCAATCCAGTAGGAGGCTACGCGCGAGTCCCTCGTACCTGCACAAAACAAATAAATCCTCGCAACCAACACAAATAGGGGTTGTCAATCCCTATAAGGCCACTTACGAGAGTGAGATCTGATAGATATGATAAAGATAATATTTTTGGTATTTTTGTGATAAAGATGCAAAGTAAAATAAAGGAAAAGTAAATAACAAAGGAAATAACTAAGTAGTAGGAGATTAATATGATAAAGATAGACCCGGGGGCCATAGGTTTCACTAGTGGCTTCTCTCGAGAGCATAAGTATTCTATGGTGGGTGAACAAATTACTGTTGAGCAATTGACAGAATTGAGCATAGCTATGAGAATATCTAGGTATGATCATGTATATAGGCATCACGTCCGAGACAAGTAGACTGACTCCTGCCTGCATCTACTACTATTACTCCACTCATCGACCACTATCCATCATGCATCTAGAGTATTAAGTTAAAAATAGAGTAACGCTTTAAGCAAGGTGACATGATGTAGAGGGATAGACTCATGCAATATGAAGAAAATCCCATCTTGTTATCCTCGATGGCAATAATACAATACGTGCCTTACTGCCCCTACTGTCACTGGGAAATGACACCGCAAGATTGAACCGAAAGCTAAGCACTTCTCCCATTGCAAGAAAGATCAATCTAGTAGGCCAAACCAAACTGATAATTCGAAGAGACTTGCAAAGATACCCAATCATACATAAAATAATTCAGAGAAGATTCAAATATTATTCATAGATAGACTTGATCATAAACCCACAATTCATCGGTCTCAACAAACACACCGCAAAAAGAAGATTACATCGAATAGATCTCCACAAGAGAGGGGGAGAACATTGTATTGAGATCCAAAAAGAGAGAAGAAGTCATCTAGCTACTATCTATGGACTCGTAGGTCTGAGGTAAACTACTCACACTTCATCGGAGGGGCTATGGTGTTGATGTAGAAGCCCTCCGTGATCGATGCCCCCTCCGGCGGAGCTCCAGAACGGGCCCCAAGATGGGATCTCGTGGATACAGAAAGTTACGGCAGTGGAATTAGGGTTTTGGCTCTGTATCTGATCATTTGGGGGTATGTAGGTATATATAGGAGGAAGGAGTATGTCGGTGGAGCAACAGGGGTCCCACAAGGGTGGAGGGCGCGCCCCCCTACCTCGTGGCCTCCTCTTTTCTTTCTTGACGTAGGGTCCAAGTCTCCCGGGTCTTGTTCATTGAGAAAATCACGTTCCCGAAGGTTTCATTCTGTTTGGACTCCGTTTGATATTCCTTTTCTTCGAAACCCTAAAACAGGCAAAAAAAGCAATTCTAGGCTGGGCCACCGGTTAATAGGTTAGTCCCAAAAATAATATAAAAGTGGATAATAAAGCCCAATAATGTCCAAAATAGTAGATAATATAGCATGGAGCAATAAAAAATTATAGATACGTAGGAGACGTATCATCGAAGTCCTCGGAGTCGAAGTCGAGCATGTCGGTTAAGTCGTCGACAGTGGCTACTAAGTGGGTGGTGGGTGGGCAGCGAATTTCCTCGTTATCCGCATCCCATTCTAGCCGGACATAGTTCGGCCAAGGTTCTCCTGATAGGGAGAGAGACCTTAATGAATTTATCACATCACCGAAGGGCGAGTGCTGAAAGATACCCGTGGAGGTGAACTCCATGATCAGCGCCTAGTCGGATTTGACGGGTACGGATGTAAGCGGCTCGGAGTCCATGGCCGGAGATGAATCCAGCGGTTCGGCGACACAGCTCTCGTAAGGGGTGAAGTCAGTATCCGGCTCTATCGCCGCTAAGAGTGCGGCCTCCATGGCAGGGTCCATCCCTCCGCCCTCGAATGGTGCGACTTGCTCTGGATTAATGGGCGGAGTAGTTGCAGATGCGATCTCACGAATATTGTCCGACGACAGAGTTACGTCATGCTCGTCACGACTGTGCGGCAAGTCCAACTTGGGCTCTAATCCATGGAAGATCAAGTCTCCGCGTATGTCGGCCGTGTAATTCAAGTTTCCAAATCTGACCTGATGGCCAGGGGCGTAGCTCTCGATCTGCTCCAGATGACCAAGCGAATTGGCCCATAGTGCGAAGCTGCCGAATACGAAGATCTGTCCGGGGAGGAAAACCTCACCCTGGACCACATCGTTACAGATGATCGAAGGAGCCATCAAACCTTATGGCGACGGTACAGTGGAACTCTCAATGAAAGCACCAATGTCGGTGTCAAAACCGGTGGATCTCGGGTAGGAGGTCCCGAACTGTGCATCTAAGGCGGATGGTAACAGGAGGCAGGGGACACGATGTTTACCCAGGTTCGAGCCCTCTTGATGGAGGTAATACCCTACGTCCTACTTGATTGTTCTTGATGATATGAGTATTACAAGCGTTGATCTACCACGAGATCAGTTAGGCTAAACCCTAGAAGCTAGCCTATGCTATGATTGTATGTTGTCCTACGGACTAAAACCCTTCGGTTTATATAGACACCGGAGGGGGCTAGTGTCGTGGGTTTGTCACGGCAGATGTCCTTGTGAAGGACTTAGTCATGGAGCCATCGCTACGGGTTAGCTTAAGGGGGTTAAACCAGACAAGGGGACACGGGGAGTTTTATACTAGTTCAGCCCCTTCAAGGAAGGTAAAAGCCTACGTCTAGTTGTGATTGGTATTGCTAGGGTTTCGAAGGCCAGGGAGCGAATCCGCTTTTTCTGGCTCTCGAGTTGTTGTCCCCCTCTAAACCGTTGCCGGGTCGTCCCTTTATATACATAGGTTGATGCCCGCCGGGTTACAAAGTCCCGAAGCCGGATCATAAACGTGTCCGGTTCGGTCTCTATCCTTCCTATCTTACAACACAAGTTACAAGACCAGGTCGGTTTACATCTACAGGCTTTAACCTGCCTTTGGGCCTTGGGCCTTCGTAAAGCATCATTATTCTTGTACCTTCATGGGCTTCTAATCTTCAAGGAGTTAACCCGGCTACTCCTAGCCGGTTTACATCCAGTAGTAATATCCCCAACATTAGGCCCCAGATTGGTTTGAACTTGTTCATGTCAATCTTCAACACTTAGAAAAAACCCCTCCTTTGCATCTTCACCTTGATCTTATAAACCGCCGTGACGTCATACTCCAGGATCATGATAAACCGTCCTGACGTCATCTATCTGTTGAAGCTGAGGATTACCTTCATTAATGCATATCCAGTCATCGAGGTGACACCATTATTAACTATCCATTTTTGAGCTCCTCGATTCCTGCACTTATCGCTTTATTGTTTCTCCTTATAAATAGAGACACGGGTCCTTCTCATTTTTCCCTTCGTCTCCTTCTCTTCTTCCTCCTTGCGACGCCTCTACACCCGAGCGCCGCCGCCGTCCTCGAGCTTCGCTTCTGCCTCGTCGTCGGCCGCTGCATCAACCTGACTGAACCAGAGAACCGCGGCATACCTCCGCTGCTTCAACGTTGGCCGCTGTAAGTCCTTTCCTTTCTCCTTTGTAGATCTGCCTAGGGTTTCCTTGTTCATAGAAGTTTATCAAGGCTCTGGCACTGTTCTTCCCTGTTTCCCCTTAGTCCATGGATAAAAACTTCAAACTTGATGTGTCCCATGTAATGGCTTATCTTCTTCTACCACCACAAACCCTTATGCGCATAAAACTGATTAGGTCCTTTGCGGACCACTTCGGGACCAACCTTTTTTAGGTCTAAATCTTTTTGTTTTTCCTGTCTTACGGTAGATCTAAAATTTTCAAGTAATCTTGTGAAACCTATTTTTCCTTACTTGCCTTAGATCTGTACCTTCCGCAGTCGGTTTACCTTTGTAGAAAACAAGTTATCACATACCATTAGTCCTCTGATAAATCGGAGGAGCCTTTACCTTCATAGTTATACTCCGGTTTAACAGTGTCTGAGTACCCTTGTCCTGGTATTACCTTTTATCCATTATTGCATTGGTCTCCGGTTTATGCCATTTCACATATCAGTATATCTCTTACCCCATTGTATCTTGTATATCATCATGAGTGATTATAAACCGGCCTTTCGTTTTCAGCTTGTTTGTTTCGCAATGGCCAAACAATTCACCGCTTGCAACTGGGCTCGTTCCTGGGTCACCGAGGATCAGTTGAACGATATGGTCAGCATCGGCTCTTTGCCTAAGAAGACTGAAATCAAATGGCGAGTTCCAGGAACAGAAAATCCTCCGACCCCAACGCAGGGTGAGGTGGTGGTCTTTGTTGACCACATAAGCTGTGGCTTCAAACCGCCAGGGTCAAAGTTTTACCGGGATGTGCTTGCCAACTTCCAACTTCATCCTCAAGACACTGGGCCCAACTCAGTATCCAACCTATGTAACTTCCAGGTCTTCTGTGAAGTGTACTTCAAGGAAGAACCAACTGCAGAACTGTTCCCGGACTTCTTTCACTTAAACCGGCCCACAGAATTTGTAAATGGCCCCAACACTGAACTTGGTGGTGTCTCGATTCAAAAGCGGAAAGAAGTTGAGTTTCCTCATGCCAAACTGCACAGCCACCCAAAGGAATGGAACCAAACTTGGTTTTATTGCAGAGACACTTCACCTGAAGATGAAAATCCCCTTCCAGGCTTTCATGATCACCGGCTTTCCAATACCCATCCAATGCCGCAACGCTTAAGCTCCGCAGAAAGGGCGAAATATGCCCCTCAACTCGCCAAACTCCGGGCCTTTATGGCCAATGGTTTGAGAGGTGTGGATTTCATGCGCTGTTGGATATCTTGGAGCATCTTGCCTCTAAGTCGGCATTCCGGTTTAATGTGTGAGTATACCGGTGAGGTTGATGACCCTCAACGCCATTGCAACCTTCAACTATCTGATGAAGAAGTCACTAAAGGTGTAAAGAAGATTCTGAATGAATCGGAACTGGTCTGTAGTCAACTCAGTTTGAATCCCTTCTATGCCAAGAACAAACCGCCTGCTATAAGCATTATACTTCCTTTTCATTTTTAATATTTTACCTTGTGCAACCTGTAATCCTTCTTCTGTGTATGTATGCATAGGGTGATGACCCCTTCTAGAAACGGAAAATCGCGGAAAAAGCGGTAAAGCCAACTGGGGATAAAGTGGTCAAACCATCTCGCCCCAAAACCAAAGCCGTCAAATGGACATCAAAACGGAAAATGGTTGACCGGATCAATATGGAGCTTGATGATGACGCTGATGATCCGGAAGTTGAGGTAGAACTTGACTCTCTTGGCTCTCTTTTCATGCATCTCATTAACAATGATCTTCCTCAGGAGGACGCAGAAGGCAGTCAAGCTGATGATGTAGAGGTAATTACCCTTTCCTCCGGTTCAGACTCTATGCCAACACAAAAAACCCGCCAAGCAGTCTGGAAAGTAAGCTTTTCTCATCCTCCTGCTCACTTGGATCCAACATTTATTTTGAAGACTCAGCAGCATGAAGCTCGCCGGACAACCCGACACAGTGGCCAACAGGTCACTTCAGCCGGTTTACCTGATACCCTGGTTCGGAAGCGCCGGTCTGAGGTCTCTCCTACTCCTGACCATTCTTACCCCAAGGCAGGTTATTTCAGACAACCTCTTAATCCGTCCGATTCAAATTATCAGGTGACACCTCCCTCTTCATCTGGCGAGTCGACAGGAACTCAGCTCCCTCCTCTGAAAACTATGGTCGGGTAAGTTGTAAAACCTTTTCCTTCAATGCATCACGGAACTTGAATAAGGTGTTAATCCTTTATATTTTGTTTGCAGGGCCAAAGCCAGACCCAGCAAGAAAGCTCGGGTCACCAATCCGCCCGAAGACCCGGCCACTTTTGAAGAAGAACCCAGAGGTGAACCGGAACAAACTTATGAACCGGAGGGCCCTCATCCTGAAGCCGCTTCTCATGAACTGCCCCTTCAAGGCCAAAACCGGGCTGGTCCGGTGAACCTGCCGCACCTGACACTGAACCGGCAGAGCCAAACCGGGCTGGTCCGGTGAGAAATACGGAAACTCCATTGTCACCAGCCCAACACACTGAAGGCCAAGGAGACGATGTTATTATTACTGGAATGGGCCACAGCTCTCCTAGCCATCCCGTCATTTTGGCTCAGCATAGTGCCAAAGAAGAGCAAGCTGCTAGGGAAAAAGGCAAATGGAGCAGCGATTTATCAAGCTATGCTCATCTTAACGCCGAAGAGCTTCACTCTGGTTTCTTGAACCGTCTGCACTCAAACCGGGACTATGAGGCCGGTTTGGTGAACTTGATGAAAGAGCGATATGAGGTAAATTCTTCTCCCTTTGTTTATTGATTTATAGCTGAAACACTATCCCAAGTAGCCCCCAAGGGCCGTTTTATGATGTTAATCATAAACCGGGTCTTTGTAACACTTTAAGTTTCTCATCATTAATCCTCACAATGGCAGGTCTATAATAAGAGACAAGACTCATCTTTTAATAATTAGATAATTTTCTGCAGCATAGCCCCTAAAGGCCGGTTTAACTTGGCAAGTTAATCCGGGTTTTAATCCATACATCCGGTTTAGAACAGACGCACATTAGCCCCCAAGTGTCAAGGATAATGCTTGCATTGTTCTGGAGACTTGTATAAAATGTAGTACTTTAGAGTAAATAGGCATTAGCCCCAATGGATGAAGTGCATAACTTGTTATACGATCTGTATTTAGCACATATATATGTTGTTTGTTTAATATACCTTCAACGTTGCAGGCTGAACTGAGAAGCAAAGATGCCTGAAACTCTGATTTGCAAGAGAATGTGAAATCACAACAAGCAGATGCTGCAAAAGCCAAAGAGGAGCTGACCCAAGCCCTGGCCGTAATGGAAAAGCTGAAGGAAACTTTCACCAAAGATTGTGCTAACTGGGAAACCGAAAAATCCAGGTTAACCAAAAGAGCTGAAGACGCCGAGGCAGCCCTGAAACCAGTTGTAGATGAACTAGCTGGTTTGAAACGGCAAATCAATGCTATGACTTCTGCTATCTTTGGTAAGTATCTGCTTATGTGTTTTGCGCAAGTCAATGAACCTTATCACTGACCAGAACATTGATAAAAATCTTTGGCAAGTACTCGGATCGCTCATCTTGGTACAGATATGCGGATGAAGCTCAAAGCGGCATATACATTGGTTGAACAGCTGTACTCTGGGTCTCAGCGGGCTATTTGCATGGCAGCTTACAACAAACCGGCCCCAACTTTGATTAACGAAACACTTGAGAAGCTGGCCATGTTACCGGCCCGTATTGCCGAATTGAAGAAGGCAACTGCCAGGTCAGGAGCTTTAACCGCACTTATTCAAGCCAAAGCCTGGATTCCAGACCTTGAAGCGGATGATATCATTAAAGGATACCCAGGTGTGAAGGAAGACGGTTCAAACTTTGACAACGATGACCTCCGGCGGCTGACGAAACAGATGCGGCCAGTAGCCAGCAAACTGGCCGATGATATAGACTTGTCCCATTTTCAACCGGTTTATGACGCTGAAGGGAAAAGACAGCCGACCGACATCCATGAAGTTGAAGAACTTATGCCTCTGATTCGTAAGCACAATTATGCTCCTAATATTAACCCTTCCAATATTATCCATGAAGAAGCGGTATTTCAAGCTTTAACTGGGATCGATTGGTCGACGGTTGATTTCCAGCGTCTGGGGAGGGATGAAGAAGTGCCCACACCAACTGACCCTCAACCATCAAACCGTCCAGACGAAGAGTCCTGAACCGGTCGCCGGTTTATATGGCTACTATGTGCCGCTACTGTGAAAAACAATTATGCCATTGGAGCCACTTTGAAAGCTTCTTGTAATAGGATAGCCAAAACTCTGTTATCTGTCATGCCATCGAGCATGTCTCGTAATACCTCGTGACAACTTGTGCCACCTTTTGGGATATATTTATGCATAACCCATGATGAATTGTGTTCCTGGGTACAACAACTTAAAAGTATCTAGCGGTTTACCGCTAGACGGGTCATGATGTCCAAGAAGTATACAATACATAGATGAATAATCGAAGTGTTTGTATAAAAAGCAATATGCATAACATACCTCATTGGTTGACCAACGGTGTATACGGCAAAGGTGTTAATACCAATCCGGAACATTGATAACCCCATCTTTATAATGCCGGTCTATATAGTAAACCGGACCGGGATAACTACCGGGTTTTCTTTATAACACTGGTGATTTAGCCAAGCTAGACCGGATCAATAAACACCGGTTTATAACTGATCATGTGCCGACAACTTGTAGTTGAAAACCAAGCCGGGTCAACGACGCCGGGTTATCAAAAGATACTTATGAACTTAAACAAATAAAACTCAAAAAAGGAAAATATGCAAGCCTTTTTACGAGCTGCCAGGCTCCAAATCGAGGCTTTTCATGGGCTGCCAGGCCTCTGAGTTAAACCATTTAACAAAGCCTTTTAAGATGGGCCTCCAATTAACCAATCATCATTTTAACTTTGACAAGTTCAAGGTCTATAAAAGATTGACATGTCAAACGCTCAATGGGTCATACCAGCATTACCTGGACAGGAGTGGCTTACTTGATGAAGGCAGGTTAACCCGGGGTTTTAGGTGAATACACTAGGCTTCCAAGCTGTGGCTTGATAGCCAATTACAAGGGTCCTTTCAAACTATTTGTTGCTTTGCAAAAAAGAGCCCCCAAGTAACTTTGTGAGCTGTGCCCAGTGTGTGCCCATGTTTGAGTCTGTGCTTTATGCAACGCTCTCTTTGGCTCCACATATTTTTCTTTTGTGGCTTAAATGCCTACCAAGAGGTGTAGCTATGGTGTGATAACAACCAAGCCCCCTAGTGATATCCCCCCGTTGTTTCAAAACCGATCAAGAGGTGTAGCTGTAGTTCAAATATGACCAAGCCCCCTAGTGATTTTCTGTATATCTGTGTAGCTACTAATACCGGATTAAAAAAATTCCGCTTTGTCAGTAAACTCTTATAAGCACACACAGGATGTAAAAAGAACAGATACCCCGCTTGTAACAGAGGCTTCGGTTTATTATATGATATATACATTGTCATAAATATGTACATATGAAGAGCCTATGGCTTCAAGTATAGTAAGGCTGAAGAAGAGCTATGTTCCATGGCCGCTTGGTCTCCTCCTCCGATTGACGTGAGTCTTTGTGCTCTCGAACATCAATGAGGTAGTAAGACCCATTGTGCAGATTTTTGCTGACCACAAAGGGTCCTTCCCAAGGTGGGGATAACTTGTGCATATCAGTCTGATCCTGGATGAGCCGGAGCACCAAATCGCCTTCTTGAAAGGTTCTGGTTTTAACCCAGCGACTGTGATAACGTCGGAAATCTTGTTGATAAATCACCGATCGTGCTGCTGCAAGATCACGTTCTTCATCCAACAGGTCCAGAGAATCTTGACGTGCCTTCTCATTATCAGCTTCAACATAGGCTGCCACACGGGGCGAGTCGTGACGGATGTCACTAGGAAGAACTGCCTCCGCTCCATAAACCATGAAGAAAGGTGTGTAACCCGTAGACCTATTGGGTGTGGTGTTGATGCTCCATAACACAGAAGGTAGCTCCTCAACCCAACAACCCGGTGTCCGCTTTAAAGGAACCATAAGCCTGGTTTGATACCTCGTAGAATTTCTTGATTTGCCCTTTCTACTTGGCCATTAGACTGGGGGTGAGCCACTGATGCTAGATCGAGCCGGATGTGCTCATGTTGGCAAAATTCTTCCATCTCCCCTTTTGACAGGTTAGTGCCATTATCAGTTATAATGCTGTGTGGAAAACCAAACCGGAATATCACTTTTTTGATGAATTGAACCGCCGTGGCCGCATCACACTTGCTGACTGGCTCCGCTTCCACCCACTTAGTGAATTTATCAACTGCCACTAATAAGTGGGTCTTTTTATCCTTGGACCGCTTGAAAGGTCGAACCATATCAAGCCCCCAAGTCGCAAACGACCAAGTTATTGGAATCATCCTCAACTCCTGATCCGAGACGTGAGCACGACGTGCGAATTTTTGACAGCCGTCACATCTTTTGACCAAATCCTCCGCATTGGCATGTGCTGTTAACCAATAAAAACCATGGCGAAAAGCTTTAGCAACCAAAGACTTTGAACCGACGTGATGACCGCAATCCCCTTCGTGGATTTCTCGTAAAATCTCACAACCCTCTTGAGGAGAAATACAACGCTGAATTGCTCCTGAAACGCTGTAGCGATGTAACTCCCCATTAAGTATAGTCATGGACTTAGAACGCCGGATTATCTGTCGAGCCAGCGTTTCATCGTCTGGTAACTCACCCCGGTTCATGTAAGCCAGATATGGGATTGTCCAATCTGGTATGACGAGCAAAGCTGCCACTAAGAGAGCCTCCGGATCAGGAATAGCCAACTCTTCTTCTATTGGTACCTTGACTGACGGATTATGCAATACATCAAGAAAAACGTTTGGTGGAACCGGTTTATGCTGAGAACCAAGACGACTCAAAGCATCTGCCGCTTCATTCTTTCGCCGATCTATATGGTCCACATGATAACCCTTGAAGTGACCAGCCACTTTATCCACCTCTCGCCGATATGCAGCCATGAGTAGGTCTTTAGAATCCCAAGTGCCAGACACCTGTTGAGCCACCAGATCTGAATCGCCGAAGAACTTAACCCGGCTTAAGTTCATCTCCTTAGCCATCCGAAGACCGTGGAGCAAGGCCTCATATTCAGCTGCATTGTTAGTACAAGGGAACATTAAACGGAGGACATAACAAAACTTGTCACCTCGTGGGGATGTTAGTATGACCCCAGCCCCCGAGCCCTCCAACTGTCTGGACCCATCAAAATGAATAGTCCAATATGTATTATCTGGTTTCTCTTTAGGTGCATGTAACTTTGTCCAATCATTAATGAAGTCCATGAGTGCCTGGGATTTGATCGCTGTGCGGGGTATATATTTGAGCCCATGAGGCCCGAGCTCAATAGCCCACTTGGCAATCCGGCCAGTTGCTTCTCTGTTTTGAATGATATCTCACAGAGGAGCTGAACTGACCACTGTGATGGGATGGGCCTGAAAATAGTGTTTAAGCTTCCTGCTTGCCATAAACACTCCATACACCAGTTTCTGCCAATGTGGATACCTCTGCTTTGACTCAATGAGCACTTCACTGATATAATAAACCAGCCATTGAACCGGATATTCCTTGCCAAGCTCCTTGCGCTCTACCACAATAGCTACGCTAACAACCCGGGCATTAGTAGCCACATATAGCAATAACGGCTCTTTATCGATCGGTGCTGCAAGCACGGGCGGTTCAGCTAACTGCCTCTTCAGATCCTCGAATGCTTTATCAGCTGCCTCGCTCCAGAAAAATTTATCGGTTTTCTTGAGCATCTGATACAGAGGGATGGCCTTCTCTCCAAGGCGACTGATAAACCGACTCAAAGCTGTAATCCGGCCGACCAGACGTTGAACGTCATTGATACACGCCGATTTAGCCAAAGATGTAATTGCTGAAATTTTTTCCGGATTAGCCTCAATGCCTCTGTTTGACACCAGAAAACCCAAGAGCTTGCCTGCCGGAACACCAAAGACACACTTCTCCGGATTGAGCATCATATTGTAAACCCGGAGGTTGTCAAAGGTTTCTCTCAAATCATCTATCAGTGTTTCCTCCTTTCTGGATTTTATCACAATATCATCCACATATGCATGAACATTGCGCCCAATTTGCTTATGAAGGCAATTCTGAATGCAGCGCTGATAAGTTGCCTGGGCACTCTTGAGCCTAAAGGTCATGGAAACATAGCAGAAGGCTCCAAAGGGAGTTATGAAAGCTGTCTTCTCCTGGTCCTTAACCGCCATTTTGATCTGATTATAACCAGAATAAGCATCCAGAAAACACAAACGGTCACAACCTGTCGTAGCATCAATTATCTGATCAATGCGAGGGAGAGCAAAAGGGTCTGTAGGGCAAGCCTCGTTTAAATCTCTGTAATCCACACACATACGCCAACTGCCGTTTTTCTTAAGAACCAGCACCGGATTAGCCAACCACTTTGGATGGAAGACCTCTACAATAAACCATGCGGCCAACAAACGGGCTACCTCTTCACCGATAGCCTTATGTCTTTCTTCATTGAAGCGGCGGAGAAACTATCGGGCCGGTTTAAACATAGGATCAATGTTTAGTGTGTGCTCAGCGAGTTCCCTCGATACACCAGGCATGCCAGAAGGTTTCCATGCAAAGATGTCCCGATTCTCACGGATGAACTCGATGAGCGCGCTTTCCTATTTGGGATCCAGGTTAGCACTGATGCTGAACTGTTTGGATGAATCACCAGGAACAAAATCAATCATTTTAGTATCTGTAGCCGATTTGAACTTTAATGCCGGATCATGTTCCGTAGTCGGCTTTTTCAAAGAGGTCATATCTGCCGGATCAACTTGCTCCTTATAGAATTTCAACTCTTCCGTGGCACAAACCAACTTGCTCCTTATAAGCCGCATCACCTTCCTCACACTCCAAAGCAATCTTTCTGCTTCTATGTACTATGATAGTCCCCTTATGACTTGGAATTTTAAGTTGTAGATAAACATAACATGGCCTCGCCATAAATTTAGCATAAGCCGGCCGCCCAAACAAGGCGTGGTACGGAATTTTGATCTTTACCACCTCAAACATCAATGTTCCTGACCTTGAATCATAATCATCTCCAAAAGCTACCTCTAAGGCTATCTTGCATAGAATATGCAGACTTACCAGGCACCACACCATGAAAGACCGTATTTGACGGTTTAAGATTCTTATCTGTCAACCCCATACGGCGGAATGTATCATAATATAGAATGTTGATACTACTTCCCCCATCCATGAGCACTTTAGTAAACTTGTATCCCCCAACTTGAGGGGCTACCACCAGGGCCAAGTGACCCCGATTATCAACCCGGGGTGGGTGATCCTCTCTACACCACAAAATAGGCTGCTCAGACCAGCGTAAATACTGAGGCACTGCCGGTTCAATAGAGTTTACTGCCCTCTTGTGAAGCTTCTGATCACGCTTACTGCTATGTCTTGAGCTTGCGTTGGTTTTCCCCAAAGAGGAAGGGATGATGCAGCAGAGTAGCGTAAGTATTTCCCTCAGTTTTTGAGAACCAAGGTATCAATCCAGTAGGGGGCCATGCTCAAGTCCCTCGTACCTGCACAAAACGATAGCTACTCGCAACCAACGCGATTAGGGGTTGTCAATCCCTTAATGGTCACTTACGAGAGTGAGATCTGATAGATATAATATTTTTGGTATTTTTGGTATAAAGATGCAAAGTAAAAAGTAGAAGCAAGGTAAAAAGCAAAGCAAGATTAAAGTGATGGAGATTGATATGATGAGAATAGACCCGGGGGGCATAGGTTTCACTAGTGGCTTCTCTCAAGAGCATAAGTATTCTATGGTGGGTGAACAAATTACTGTTGAGCAATTTACAGAATTGAGCATAGTTATGAGAATATCTAGGCATGATCATGTATATAGGCATCACGTCCGTGACAAGTATACCGAAACGATTCTGCATCTACTACTATTAGTCCACTCATTGACCGCTATCCAGCATGCATCTAGAGTATTAAGTTAAAAACAAAGTAACGCCTTAAGCAAGATGACATGATGTGGAGAGATAAATTCATGCAATATGAAATAAACCCCATCTTGTTATCCTCGATGGCAACGATGCAATACGTGCCTTGCTGCCCCTTTTGTCACTGGGAAAGGACACCGCAAGATCGAACCCAAAGCTAAGCACTTCTCCCATGGCAAGAACTACCAATCTAGTTGGCCAAACCAAACGGATAATTCGAAGAGACTTGCAAAGATAACCAATCATACATAAAGAATTCAGAGAAGATTCAAATATTATTCATAGATAGACTTGATCATAAACCCACAATTCATCGATCTCAACAAACACACCGCAAAAAGAAGATTACATCGAATAGATCTCCACAAGAGAGGGGGAGAACTTTGTATTGAGATTCAAAGAGAGAGAAGAAGCCATCTAGCTACTAACTATGGACCCGAAGGTCTGAGGTAAACTACTCACACTTCATCGGAGGGGCTAGGATGATGTAGAAGCCCTCCGTGATGACGGCCCTCTTCCGGTGAAGCTCCGGAATAGGCCCCAAGATGGGATCTCGTGGATACAGAAAGTTGCGGCGGTGGAATTAGGTTTTTGGCTCCTATTCTGATTGTTTGGGGGTATGTAGGTATATATAAGAGGAAGGAGTACATCGGTGGAGCTCCGAGGGGCCCACAAGGCAGGGAGCGCGCCCCCACCCTCGTGACCTCCTCTTTGATGCCTTGGCGTAGGGTCCAAGTCTCCAGGATCACGTTCGGTGAGAAAATCACTTCCAAGATTTTCATTCCGTTTGGACTCCGTTGATATTCCTTGTTTCTCTTCGAAACACTGAAATAGGCAAAAAAACAAGCAATTCTGGGTGGGCCTCCGGTTAATAGGTTAGTCCAAAAATATATAAAAAAGTGGAAAAAATTAAAAGCCCATATATCAAATAGTAGATAATATAGCATGGAGCAATCAAAAATTATAGATACGTTGGGACGTATGAGGCATCCCCAAGCTTTATTCCTGCTCGTCCTCGAGTAGGTAAATGATAAAAAGAGAATTTTTGATGCGGAGTGCTACTTGGCATATTTCTAATGTAATTCTTCTTAATTGTTATGAATATTTAGATCCGAAAAATTCAAGACAAAAGTTCATATTAACATAAAAATAATAATACTTCAAGCATACTAACAAAGCAATTTATGTCTTCTCAAATAAACATGGCCAAAGAAAAGTTATCCCTACAAAATCATATAGTCCGGCTATGCTCTATCTTCAACACAAATTTAAATCATGCACAACCCCGATGGACAAGCAAGCAATTGTTTCATACTTTTGACTTTTCAAACTTTTTCAATCTTCACACAATACATGACTGTTGAGCCATGGACTATTAGCACTTATATGGTGGAATTAGAATGGTGGTTGTGGAGAAGACAAAAAGGAGAAGATAGTCTCACATCAACTAGGCGTATCAACGGGCTATGGAGATGCCCATCAATATATATCAATGTGAGTGAGTAGGGATTGCCATGCAACGGATGCACTAGAGCTATAAGTATATGAAAGCTCAAAAAGAAACTAAGTCGGTGTGCATCCAACTTGCTTGCTCATGAAGACCCATGGCATTTTTGAGGAAGCCCATCATTGGAATATACAAGCCAAAAGTTCTATAATGAAAGATTCCCACTAGACAAAAAGGAGAAGATAGTCTCACATCAACTAGGCGTATCAACGGGCTATGGAGATGCCCATCAATAGATATCAATGTGAGTGAGTAGGGATTGCCATGCAACGGATGCACTAGAGCTATAAGTATATGAAAGCTCAAAAAGAAACTAAGTCGGTGTGCATCCAACTTGCTTGCTCATGAAGACCCAGGGCATTTTTGAGGAAGCCCATCATTGGAATATACAAGCCAAAAGTTCTATAATGAAAGATTCCCACTAGTATATGAAAGTGATAACATGAGAGACTCTCTACTATGAAGATCATGGTGCTACTTTGAAGCACAAGTGTGGTAAAAGGATAGTAACATTGTCCCTTCTCTCTTTTTCTCTCATTTTTTATTTTTTTATTTGGGCCTTTTCTCTTTTTGGGGGGCTTCTTTGGCCTCTTTTATTTATTTTTCGTTCGGAGTCTTATCCCGACTTGTGGGGGAATCATAGTCTCCATCATTCTTTCCTCACTAGGACAATGCTCTAATAATGATGATCATCACACTTTTATTTTTCTTACAACTCAACAATTACAACTCGATACTTATAACAAAATATGACTCTATATGAATGCCTCCGGCGGTGTACCGGGAAATGCAATGAATCAAGAGTGACATGTATGAAAGAATTATGATCGGTGGCTTTGCCACAAATACGATGTCAACTACAAGATCATGCTAGCAATATGACAATGATGGAGTGTGTCATAATAAACGGAACGGTGGAAAGTTGCATGGCAATATATCTCGGAATGGCTATGGAAATGCCATAATAGGTAGGTATGGTGGCTGTTTTGAGGAAGGTATATGGTGGGTGTATGATACCGGCGAAAGGTGCGCGGTATTAGAGAGGCTAGCAAAGGTGGAAGGGTGAGAGTGCGTATAATCCATGGACTCAACATTAGTCATAAAGAACTCATATACTTATTGCAAAAATCTATAAGTTATCAAAGCAAAGTATTAGCGCATGCTCCTAGGGGGATAGATTGGTAGGAAAAGACCATCGCTCGTCCCCGACCGCCACTCATAAGGAAGACAATCAATAAATAAATCATGCTCCGACTTCATCACATAACGGTTCACCATACGTGCATGCTACGGGAATCACAAACTTCAACACAAGTATTCTTTAAATTCACAACTACTCAACTAGCATGACTTTAATATTATCACCTCCATATCTCAAAACAATTATCATGCTTCAATCTTTTATTAGTATTCAACACACTCAAAAGAAAGTTTCACAAATCTTGAATACCAAGCATATTATTATTAAGCAAATTACCATGCTATTAAGAGATTCTCAAAATAATTTAAGTGAAGCATGAGAGATCGATAGTTTCTTTAAAACAAATCCACCACCGTGCTCTAAAAGATCTAAGTGAAGCACATAGAGCAAAATTATAACGCTCAAAATAATATAAGTGAAGCACATAGAGCAAAACTACTTAGCTCAAAAGATATAAGTGAAGCATATAGAGTATTCTATCAAATTTTAATTCATGTATGGCTCTCTCAAAAGGTGTGTACAGCAAGGATGACTGTGGCATACTAACAAACAAAGACACAAATAATACAAGACGCTCCAAGCAAAACACATATCATGTTGGTGAATAAAAATATAGCTCCAAGTAAATTACCGATGGAAGTGGACGAAAAGAGGGGATGCCTTCCGGGGCATCCCCAAGCTTTGACTTTTTGGTTTCCTTGGATTATCTTGGGGGTGCCATGGGCATCCCCAAGATTAGGCTCTTGCCACTCCTTGTTCCATAATCCATCACAAGAATTCACCCAAAACTTGAAAACTTCACAACACAAAACTCAAAATAGGAAACTCGTGAGCTCCGTTAGCGAAAGAAAACAAAAGACCACTTCAATATACTGTAATGAACTCATTATTTATTTATATTGGTGTTAAACCTACTGTATTCCAACTTCTATATGGATTATAAACTATTTTACTAGCCATAGATTCATCAAAATAAGCAAACAACACACGAAAAATAGAATCTGTCAAAAACAGAACAGTCTGTTGTAATCTGTAGCTAGCGCAAGATCTGGAACCCCAAAAAATCTAAAATAAATTGCTGGACGTGAGGAATTTATCTGTTAATCATATTCAAAAATAATTAACTAAATAGCACTCTTCAAATGAAAACGACAGCAGTTCTCGTGAGCGCTAAATTTCTGTTTTTTACAGCAAGTTCAACAAGACTTTCCCCAAGTCTTCCCAACGGTTCTACTTGGCACAAACACTAATTAAACAAAAAAAACACAACCTAAACAGAGGCTAGAAAATTTATTTATTACTAAACAGGAGCAAAAAGCAAGGAATAAAAATAAAATTGGGTTGCCTCCCAACAAGTGCTATCGTTTAACGCCCCTAGCTAGGCATAAAAGCGAGATAGATCTAGGTATTGCCATCTTTGGTAGGCAATTCTTCAATTAGGCATCTACCATCTTTAGGAATTTATTTCTTTTTATTAATTATCAAACTTTTAGGCACAAGATCAAAAAATTCATTTGTAATAAATGGTTCCTTAATGATAGCAAAAAGATTGGGATGAATACTTATAGATTTAAGATCCGCAGTTTCCTTACTAGATGATTCACCCTTATTTTTAGGAACATACATAAGCTTGGAAATTTTAGTAGGAGGACTTGGAGTATTCTTTACGGAAGAAAAAGCGGTTCCCAAGTTTGTAATGATACCCTCAAGTTTATCAATTCTAGTAGAATCTAGGTTTATCTTCTCATTAACTACGGGTTCCTTTTCCTTAAGATTTTTCAAAGTCATTCCTACCTTAGATCCATATTGAGTAATTTGATTGTGGATCTTTTTATCTAGATTTTCAATTACTTCAATAGTAGCAACTTTATTTTCAATAATTTCAAGTCTTTGCATAACATGCTCCAAAGTTAACATGGTTCCATTAACCAAAAGAGGTGGTGAGCCAAATAAATCTAACATAGCATTATAAGAATCAAAAGTATGGCTACCAAAAAGTTCCCTCCGGTAATGGTATCGAGGATATATCTATTCCAAGGATTAATACCTACATAAAAATTGCGGAGAAGAACTAAGGTAGATTGCTTCCTGGTAGATCTATTTTGAGCATTGCAGATCCTATACCAAGCATCTTTTAGATTTTCTCCCTCCCTTTGTTTAAAATTTAGAACTTCACTCTCGGGAGACAACGGAGAAGATATGAGACTAGTAATGACGACAAGCAAACAAACTAGCACGCGAGCAAACAAAAGAGGCAAATAGAGAGGGAGGATGGAGAGAGAGAGAGAGGGAAAATAAAACGGCAATGGTGAATTGGGGGGAGAGGAAAACGAGAGGCAAATGGCAAATAATGTAATGCGAGAGATAGGGATTGTGATGGGTACTTGGTATTTTGACTTTTTGCATAGACTCCCCGGCAACGGCGCCAGAAATCCTTCTTGCTACGTCTTGAGCTTGCGTTGGTTTTCCCCGAAGAGGAAGGGATGATGCAGCAGAGTAGCGTAAGTATTTCCCTCAGTTTTTGAGAACCAAGGTATCAATCCAGTAGGAGGCCACGCTCAAGTCCCTCGTACCTGCAAAAAACGATAGCTACTCACAACCAACGCGATTAGGGGTTGTCAATCCCTTCACGGTCACTTACGAGAGTGAGATCTGATAGATATAATATTTTTGGTATTTTTGGTATAAAGATGCAAAGTAAAAAGTAAAAGCAAAGTAAAAAGCAAAGCAAGATTAAAGTGATGGAGATTGATATGATGAGAATAGACCCGGGGGCCATAGGTTTCACTAGTGGCTTCTCTCAAGAGCATAAGTATTCTACGGTTGGTGAACAAATTACTATTGAGCACTTGACAGAACTGAGCATAGCTATGAGAATATCTAGGCATGATCATGTATATAGGCATCACGTCCGTGACAAGTAGACCGAAACGATTCTGCAACTACTACTATTACTCCACTCATCGACCGCTATCCAACATGCATCCAGAGTATTAAGTTAAAAACAGAGTAACGCCTTAAGCAAGATGACATGATGTAGAGAGATAAATTCATGCAATATGAAATAAACCCCATCTTGTTATCCTCGATGGCAATGATGCAATACGTGCCTTGCTGCCCCTTCTGTCACTGGGAAAGGACACCGCAAGATCGAACCCAAAGCTAAGCACTTCTCCCATGGCAAGAACTACCAATCTAGTTGGCCAAACCAAACGGATAATTCGAACAGACTTGCAAATATAACCAATCATACATAAAAGAATTCAGAGAAGATTCAAATATTATTCATAGATAGACTTGATCATAAACCCACAATTTATCGATATCAACAAACATACCGCAAAAAGAAGATTACATCAAATAGATCTCCACAAGAGAGGGGGAGAACTTTGTATTGAGATTCAAAGAGAGAGAGAAGAAGCCATCTAGCTACTAACTATGGACCTGAAGGTCTGAGGTAAACTACTCACACTTCATCGGAGGGGCTAGGATGATGTAGAAGCCCTCCGTGATGACGGCCCTCTTCCGGCGGAGCTCCAGAACAGGCCCCAAGATGGGATCTCGTGGATACAGAAAGTTGCGGCGGTGGAATTAGGTTTTTGGCTCCTCTTCTGATCGTTTGGGGGTACGTAGGTATATATAGGAGGAAGGAGTACGTCGGTGGAGCTCCGAGGGGCCCACGAGGCAGGGGGGCGCACCCTAGTGGGGCGCCCCCACTCTCATGACCTCCTCTTTGATCCCTTGCAGTAGGGTCCAAGTCTCCTGGATCACGTTTGGTGAGAAAATCATGTTCCCGAAGATTTTATTCCGTTTGGACTCCGTTTGATATTCTGTTTCTCCGAAACACTGAAATAGGCAAAAAAACAGCAATTCTGGGTTGGGCCTCCGGTTAATAGGTTAGTCCCAAAAATAATATAAAAGTGAAAAATAAAGCCCAATATAGTCCAAAATAGTAGATAATATAGCATGGAGCAATCAAAAATTATAGATACGTTGGAGACGTATCACTTACACAAACTAGTAGTGAAGACATGATATTGCCCACTATTTAGCTGCTTGGGATTGCTCTGGTAACCTGACTGCTGCTGCTGCTGATTCCCCTGATGGTTGTAACCTCCATGGTTGCCTTGGTGCCCTTGATTGATGTGTCCAGTTTGGTTGCCTTGAAACCCTAAACCGGAACTACCACCTCCGTAACCCAGCCCATGGAAACCTCCTCCTGAACCGCCGGGCGGGCCGTTATCATACTAGAACATATTGGAATTCTTGAAATCTCGCATGATATAACAGTCCTTCCAAAGATGCGATGCTGGCTTCTCCTTTGATCCATGCTTTGGACAGGGCTGATTTAACAGGCGCGCCAAATTGGGGCCTGAACCTCCACCCCTCTGGGGCTGCTTGCCCTTACGGCGCTGGCCATTCTCCTAGGCATTGGTGTTAGCAACAAAGTCCAAGCTGTTGTCGGCTTTGCGCTTACCGCTGTCCCATGGCCTGCCGGATTATGCTGCTGACCCTTGGCGTTGCCGTTCTTCTTACCTTTCCCCGGTTTGTCCTCCTCTGAATCCGGGTCCTTGGTATTATCTGAATTGGCGTATTTCACCAAAGCGGCCATGAGCGTTGACATATCATTGCAGTGACGTTTGAGCCTTCCTAACTTCTGTTTGAGCGGTAGGAAACGGCAATTACCCTCTAATGTTAACACTACGGTGTCTGCATTGATATGATCTGATGAATGCAAAATCGCTGAGACCCGTTTGACCCAATGGGTCGTGGACTCCCCTTCCTCTTGGACACAAGCGGCCAGATCCACGATTGACATCGGCTGCTTACAAGTATCTTTGAAGTTCTGGATAAATCGGTGCTTCAATTCAGCCCATGATCCGATAGAGTTGGTCGGTAAGCTCTTCAACCAAGTACGAGTTGTTCCTTCCAACATCATGGTGAAATATTTAGCACACACTGCCTCATCCACATCCAACATCTCCATTGCCATCTCATAGCTTTCCACCCATGCCTCTGGTTGTAAATCAGCGGTGTAATTTGGTA
This sequence comes from Triticum urartu, assembly GCF_003073215.2. NCBI lineage: Eukaryota > Viridiplantae > Streptophyta > Magnoliopsida > Poales > Poaceae > Triticum > Triticum urartu. The sequence goes on along the minus strand of NC_053026.1, from coordinate 51,682,227 downwards.
CCTTACGAGGTCCCTTGAAGTCCTTGGGCAGTCTCACGTTACGCAAAGCGGGGGTGAGACACGGCACCCCTAAGGAACTGAATACCACACCCGGCTCTACTGAAGCGGTAGGGTGAACCGGAGTATGCTGTCGTGCTCCGTGTCGAGCTGCTAACTCGGCCTCCCGACGTGCGCGGCCATGGTCCACAACACCCCGCGCATTAGCACCTCCCCTGCCTGGTTGTTTCCTCGCGGTGAATTTCGGCGACGTGCACTACTTGACATAGCCGGTTCATCCTCAATGTGTCTGCTATAGCTCCGGCTTGGACGGGGAGCGGAATGAATCCTCTCACGACTGTGTGAATATGCCTGCTGTTGATTTAGCGCTATTTGAAGGAGATCTCTGGCCCGACGTGCTTCAACCACAACTGGTGATTCGCTGTCGGTTGGGAGGGCTGCCAGGCGTGAAGCGGCGGCCACAATATTGTCCAACGGGTTGGAATAATGCCCGGGAGGTGTTGGCACATACTGCGGTACAACGTTGTTCTGGCGAGGCGGGTCCATCGTGCGCGGCTGAACCGGCTCTCCTGTTCCTGGTGCCTCCGCCCGGTTTAGTGTGGGTTGGTTACCAGCTCCTTCTCCCGATGTGTTGAAGAGATTTTGCGGCTCATACACCGATGGGAGACGCGATCGGTACCTTTTTCTCATGACTTCCTCGGAAGCATTCTGATCCAGCCTAATCCGGTAGGCATGTGCTTCCAATTCAGCCCGTTCTGTTGCCATCCTAGCATTCTCCGTTGCCAGGTCCGCTTTAGCCTGAGCTATCTGATCTTTCACCTTTGCAATCTCTGCATTGTGCTGATCCCTGGCTGCTGCATCCACCTCTGCGGTCATCAATGTTGCCAAAGCGTCGAACAAATCAGACAAGACTTGGGCTGGAGGCGGCACAGAACTTCCTGCCCCTGCCGGCGTGGCCGTTATCGAACCGGAGAGTATTGCTGCGGGGGCTGATGAATGAGGCGCCGATTGTGTGCCGACCATGAAGATGGCGGCCCGGTTTGGCAGATCGGGGGAATCCGGAATACTGTTGCCCTCGGGTCCTCCATCAATCCGGCCGTCCTGCAACTGATAAAGCGATTCAGTCTCTCCAGAAGACTCGTCATCAGAACAAACCACGGTCTCTCCAACGAACGCTGGCCCGTCCTCGTGTCTCGCTCCATGGACGACACCTACGAAAACATGTCTCGTCACGGGCTGAACCGGTGAAGAACTTGCACACTGAGCCGTTTCGATGATGTCAGTGCAGCTGTCCGGCTCTGGGGCCGGCTCGCCGATCTTGCCGATGAAGACGTGAATCCCACCAAAGGGGACCCGGTACCCATATTCGATTGAATCGGCCTCGGGACCCCATCCTGCGTTGTCGATGTAGAGCTTTCCGCGACGACTCTTCGTCATCCGGTCCATAGCGTATCCCTTGAGTCCATCAAAGCTGCCCTTTAAGAACTCGAAACCATCGTGCGATAGCCCCACGGTGGGCGCCAACTGTCGTGGGTTTGTCACGGCAGATGTCCTTGTGAAAGGACTTAGTCGTGGAGCCATCGCTACGGGTTAGCTTAAGGGGGTTAAACCGGACAAGGGGACACGGGGAGTTTTATACTAGTTGGGCCCCTTCAAGGAAGGTAAAAGCCTACGTCTAGTTGTGATTGGTATTGCTAGGGTTTCGAAGGCCAGGGAGCGAATCTGCTTTTTCTGGCTCTCGAGTTGTTGTCCCCCTCTAAACCGCTGTCGGGTCGTCCCTTTATATACATAGGTTGACGCCCGCCGGGTTACAGAGTCCCGAAGCTGGATCATAAACGTGTCCGGTTCGGTCTCTATCCTTCCTATCTTACAACACAAGTTACACGACCAGGTCGGTTTACATCTACAGGCTTTAACCCGCCTTTGGGCCTTGGGCCTTTGTAAAGCATCATTATTATTGTACCTTCATGGGCTTCTAATCTTTAAGGAGTTAACCCGGCTACTCCTGGCCGGTTTACATCCAGTAGTAATATCCCCAACAGCTAGGGTTACACAGAGTCGGTTACAAGGGAGGAGATATACATATCCATATTGCCTAGCTTGCCTTCCACGCCAAGTAGAGTCCCATCCAGACACGGGACGAAGTCTTCAATCTTGTATCTTCATACTCCAACAGTCCGGCCAAAGGATATAGTCCGGCTGTCCGGAGACCCCCTAATCCAGGACTCCCTCAGTATGTCTTCACGATCGGACCGATCCTAGGACCGAAAGTACGACACCTCCGTGATCAGCACATGTTCGTCTCGGTGACGTCCCATGAACTCTTGATCCAGCTGAGTGTCGAGGGAGAGCTCCGTCAGCACGACGGCGTGATGACTGTGATGATGAAGCTATCGGTGCAGGGCTTCGCCTAAGAACTGCAATGATATGAACAAGGTGGATTATGGTGGAGGGGGGCACCGCACACGGCTAAACAATGTCAACTTGTGTGTTCTAGGGTGCCCCTGCCCCCGTATATGAAGGAGCAGGGCCGGCGGCCTTGTAGGGTGCACCCCAAGGGGGGAATCCTACTCCTACTAGGAGTAGGTCCCCCTTTCCTAGTCCAACTAGGAGGGGAAGGAAAGAGGAGGAGGGGAGAAGGAAAGAGGGGGCCGGCCCCCAAGCCATAAAACAATTCGGTTTGGGCCTAGGGGGGCGCGCCCCACAGCTCCCTTGCTGCCCTCTATTTCCACAAAGGCCCATTGACCCCCCGGGAGGTTCCGGTAACTCCCCGGTACTCCGTTATTTATCCGATGAACCTCGAAACCTTTCAGGTGTCCGAATATAACCTTCCAATATATCAATCTTTATGTCTCGACCATTTCGAGACTCCTCGTCATGTCCGTGATCTCATCCGGGACTCCGAACAACCTTCAGTACATCAAAACACATAAACTCATAATACTGATCGTCATCGAACGTTAAGCGTGCGGACCCTACGGGTTCGAGAACTATGTAGACATGACCGAGACTCATATCCGGTCAATAACCAATAGCAGAACCAGGATGATCCTATTTGCTCCTACATATTCCATGAAGATCTTTATCGGTCAAACCGCATAACAACATACGTTGTTCCCTTTGTCATCGATATGTTACTTGCCTGAGATTCGATCGTCGGTATCTCAATACCTAGTTCAATCTCATTACCGGCAAGTCTCTTTACTCGTTCCATAATGCAACACGCCGTAACTAACTCATTAGTCACATTGCTTGCAAGGCTTATAGTGATGTGCATTACTAAGAGGGCCCAGAGATACCTCTCTGATACACAGAGTGACAAATCCTAATCTCGATCTATGCCAACTCAACAAACACCATCATAGACACCTGTAGAGCATCTTTATAGTCACCCAGTTACGTTGTGATGTTCGATAGCACACTAAGTGTTCCTCCGGTATTCGGGAGTTGCATAATCTCATAGTCATAGGAACATGTATAAGTTATGAAGAAAGCAATAGCAACAAACTAAATGATCATCGTGCTAAGCTAACGGATGGGTCAAGTCAATCACATCATTCTCTAATGATGTGATCCCGTTAATCAAATGACAACTTCTTTGTCCATGGCTAGGAAACTTAACCATCTTTGATTAACGAGCTAGTCAAGTAGAGGCATACTAGTGACACTCAGTTTGTCTATGTATTCACACATGTACTAAGTTTCCGGTTAATACAATTCTAGCATGAATAATAAACATTTATCATGATATAAGGAAATATAAATTACAACTTTATTATTGCCTCTAGGGCATATTTCCTTTAGTCTCCCACTTGCACTAGAGTCAATAATCTAGTTCACATCGTCATGTGATTTCACACCAATAGTTTACATCTTTATGTGATTAGTTCACATCTTCATGTGACTACTACCCAAAGGGTTTACTAGAGTCAATAATCTAGTTCACATTGCTATGTGATTAATACCCAAAGAGTGATCATGTTTTGCTTGTGAGAGAAATTTAGTCTACGGGTCTGCAACAATCAGATCCATATATATTTCACAAATTTCTATGTCTACAATACTGTAACACCCCGGATATAACTTTCCCAATTTGTACTCCAACTCTTGCCATTTCCGGCGTTAAGTTAATTTATTTTCTTGGGTTCGGGTCTTTGTCTCCGGGTGTTGTGATCGTTGTCATGCATCTCATATCATGGCATCATGTGCATTGCATTTGCATACGTGTTCATCTCATGCATTCGAGCATTTTCCCCATTGTCCGTTTTGCATTCCAGCACTTCGTTCTCCTCCGGTGGTCATTTCTAGCTTTATTTCGTGTGTGGGAATTAAACATTTCCGGATTGGACCGAGACTTGCCAAGCGGCCTTGGTTTACTACCGGTAGACCGCCTGTCAAGTTCCGTACCATTTGGACTTCGTTTGATACTCCAACGGTTAACCGAGGGACCGAAAAGGCCTCGTGTGTGTTGCAGCCCAACACCCCTCCAATTTGGCCCAAAACCCACCTAAGTCTACTCCATCATCTAGAGCGTTCGATCACTATCGCGTGGCCGAAAACCGCACCTCGTTTGGACTCTCCTAGCCCCCTCCACCTCTATTTAAAGACCACTCCCCGAAATTTTCGGGCAAATCCCTAGTCGTCTTCCACCTCTCGCCGCCGAACACGTCCGATTCGGGCCGGACGTGTCTGACCTGTCCCGCCGCCGCCACGTGGCATCGCTTCATTCGCCTGTGCCCGGTCCCCAGATCCCCGCACCGCCCGGGCCCGGGAAGCTCGGAGCCGGCCCCCGCGGGCCCATTCATCGCGCCGCCCCGCGCCTCCCTCTCCTCCCTCGCCCGCCGCCACCCGGCGACGATCCGCCGCCGCCTCTCCACCGCACGCCGCCACCCGCCGGCGCTGCCCGCCGCCTCCGCCCGCGCCGCGCCGCCTCGCCAGCCCCGCCGACTCGCCGCGCCTCCCCGCGCCGCTCCGCCGCCTCGGCCCCGCCTCGCCCCTCGCCGTCCGGCGAGCTCCGGCGGCCCCGAGCACTGTTCCGGCGAAGATCCGGCCGTCCTCGTAATCCGTGCAAACCCTAGATCTCGGAGGTGTTTTTTTCACTAAGTCCCGAAATTGCAGATCCAAGTGCCTCTGTTCGTAGCTCCGTATCTTTGCACCCATAGCTCCGATTCATGCATATAGCATATCAAAATGTTCATCTCAGAGAGTACATCATTACATTCCATTGCATCATTTTCATTTGAGTTCATCTTGATGCCCGAAATGCTGTTAGAAGAGGGCTACTTGAGTTAATTGTCAGATCTGCTGCTCCATTTAGGTTTTTGTCATTTTTGCCATGATTAATGTGTGCATGATATGCCCTGATGCTCTACATATGTTTTGTTAAGGGTTTTTTCATCTTTCCAGAGGTGCAACCCATGTATTTTTGTGATGTGTGTGGTGACTTGTGCAAGTTTGCAAAGTGGTGCACTTGCTAATTCTGTTTTCAGGGACTTAGTAATTTCACTAAGTCCTGGAGCTGTTTATCTCATGATGCCATATGTTCATGTTGTTTCCTAGTGATCCGTGCCTCTTTTGAGGATGATCAGTAAGGATGTTTTGTTACTCTTGTAGTGCTCTATCCATCCATGTCTTTGTTTGCAATTATGGAGCACCCTAGCTTGAGTCAATCGAGCTCTACTTTTGCTACTTTGCGAATCTGGGCAGATTGTCAACTTGTTTGCAATTTTGCCGATGATGTTGTAGTTGATCCGTGCATGCTATGCTATTGTTCTTGACATGTCTAGATTGAATTTTGTGCCTTCTTCATGGTTGTATGCTTTTCTTGCCATTACTTGCACCGTAGTGAGTGCATCGAGCTCGTAAACATGCCTACTTGAGCTATATTTCAGCTTGCTCCAGTTTTCACTAAGTATGAAAACTGATTATGTTTTTGCTATGTTCACATGCTTGCAATTGTATTTTCTGGTCCTTTTTGGCTCAATGTCACTAAGGGAATTTTGTTAAGCTCTTTGAGTAGCTCCATGCCATGCTTTACTTTGCCATGTTCGGGTCCTGTAGCATGTAGTTTTGTGGCTCCGAAGAGTGCTACCTGATCTGAAATTCCAGACAAGTGTTGATTTCACTAAGTCTGAGATCTGTTTGTCATATGCATTTTTGCCATGCTTGTTTGAACCTGTTAATGGATGAATTGGCCGTAGCTCAGTGCTAGACTTTTGTTAAGCATATTGTATGCATCCCTTCCATGTATTTTGTTGTCATGTTTGGTTGCTGTAGCATGTTCATCTCATTGCATTTAGATGCCTACTTGTTGTAAATCGCAGACCAGTGTCATTTTTGAATCGCTTGCCATTTCCAAACCGTAACTCCGATTCCGGCGTTCTTTATATCGTTTTCAAGAGATTTCATCTCATATTTCCAGTGGCACACTTGGTTTTCCAAGTTGAGACCAGGTTCATGCATTTCCTGTCATATCTTGCATTTTGCATCCCGCATCGCATTCCGCATAGCATATCATCATTGCATCATATTGCTTGGTCTTGCACGTGGTTGATTGTATCCTTGTTGCTTGTTTGTCTTGTTTGGGTAGAGCCGGGAGACGAGTTCGCTAACGAGGAGCCCGTTGAGTTTGCTTTTGAGGATCCAGTCAACTCTGACAACTGTGCAGGCAAGATGATCATACCCTCAAATCACTACTATCTTTGCTATGCTAGTTTGCTCGCTCTTTTGCTATGCCAATGCTACGATGCCTACCACTTGCTTTCAAGCCTCCCAAATTGCCATGTCAAACCTCTAACCCACCATTGTCCTAGCAAACCGTTGATTGGCTATGTTACCGCTTTGCTCAGCCCCTCTTATAGCGTTGCTAGTTGCAGGTGAAGATTGAAGGCGTTCCTTGTTGGAACATTTATTTACTTGTTGGGATATCATTATATTGCCATGTTATCTTAATGCATCTATATACTTGGTAAAGGGTGGAAGGCTCGGCCTCTCGCCTAGTGTTTTGTTCCACTCTTGCCGCCCTAGTTTCCGTCATATCGGTGTTATGTTCCCGGATTTTGCGTTCCTTACGCGGTTGGGTTATAATGGGAACCCCTTGATAGTTTCGCCTTGATTAAAGCTTTTCCAGCAATGCCCAACTTGGTTTTACCATTTGCCACCTAGCCTTTTCTTTCCCTTGGGTTCTGCAGACTCAAGGGTCATCTTATTTTAACCCCCCCGGGCCAGTGCTCCTCTGAGTGTTGGTCCACCTGTCAGCTACCGGTGGCCACCAGGGGCAACTCTGGGCTGGCCTACCCGTACCTAGGACAATCTGAGTGTGCCCTGAGAAAGAGATATGTGCAGCTCCTATCGGGATTTGTCGGCACATTCGGGCGGTGTTGCTGGTCTTGTTTTAACCTGTCGAAGTGTCTTGAGTAACCGAGATACCGAGTCTGATCGGAACGTCTTGGGAGGAGGTCTATTCCTTCGTTGACCGTGAGAGCTTGTCATGGGCTAAGTTGGGACTCCCCTACAGGGATTGAACTTTCGAAAGCCGTGCCCGCGGTTATGGGCAGATGGGAATTTGTTAATGTCCGGTTGTAGATAACTTGAACCTTAACTTTAATTAAAATGAATCAACCGAGTGTGTTACCGTGATGGCCTCTTCTCGGCGGAGTCCGGGAAGTGGACACGGTGTTGGAGTAATGTTTGCGCAGGTTGTTCTCTAGTTTCTCGCTCGTGCTTTGCCTCCCTCTTCTCGCTCTCTTTTGCGAATAAGTTAGCCACCATATATGCTAGTCGCTTGCTGCAGCTCCACTTGTATTTACCTTGCCATAACTATAAGCTTAAATAGTCTTGATCGCGAGGGTGCGAGATTGCTGAGTCCCTGTGGCTCACAGATTACTATTACACCAGATGCAGGGCCTGATGATTCCACTCCAGGAGACGCGTATGAGCTCAAGTGGGAGTTCGACGAAGACTCTCAATGTTACTATGTTTCCTTTCCCGATGATCAGTAGTGGTGCCCAGTTGGGGGTGATTGGGACCGTGTCGCATGTTGGGTTATCTTTTATTTTGGTGTCGTAGTCGGGCCATGAGTGTTTGGATGATGTAATGTTATTTATGTACTTGATTGACGTGGCGAGTGTAAGCCAACTATGTTATCTCCCCTTTATTATTTATATTACATGGGATGTTGTGAAGATTGCCTAACTTGCGACATATGCCTTCAATGCGATTATGCCTCTAAGTCGTGCCTCGACACGTGGGAGATATAGTCGCATCGAGGGTGTTGCAAGTTGGTAATCAGAGCCTTCCCCGACCTTAGGAGCCCCATTGCTTGATCGTTTTTAGCGGCCGAGTTGTGTCTAGAAAAATGTTTTGAGTCATTTAGGAATTATATATCGGAGAGATTAGGAATTCTTTTTACTTCCCAGTCTCCTCATCGCTCTGGTAAGGCATCCTGACGTAGAGTTTTGACTCTTCTCTTCTCAAATTTCACAAAAAAGAAAATTTAGGATCACGCAGGTATCTTGGAATCGTTCCGATGGTTTTATGATGAGAACATTGTCTTGGTGCCTCCTGTCAGGGGTTTAGTGGAAGTGTCCCGGGGAGTTGAGCTCTGAGGTGTTGTCATCATAATTTTATCGTTGCAATTCTGGAATACCTGAGTTTAGTATGCCGACATCGAAAATCTCTTTTATGCAGTTCGTTGGTGAGATAACCTCGACGCCACCCAGTACTGGGGCGGGAGTTCGGGAGTATCGCCATAACTTGTATAACGGATGCTTTTCGAAGGTTGAGGTAGATGGTTTCCAAAGGTTTCTTGGTTATGTGTTGAAGGATGGATACAGCTGGATGTAGGATTTGCTAGTTTGGGTGAGATATTATGCTTCCCCTGTATCCCCAACACCTGATTGCATAACCGGAAAGGTTCGGGAGTTTCATAGGTGGGAATTCTAGTAGCTCTAGTTCTTCTTCCATTGAGACTGGGATTTCTTACCGATTATTCGTTCTTGATCCGTACCTTGTTCATTTATTTCTCTAACTTAATTCTACGTGGCTTCTCAATTTATGGATATGTGACCATTTCAAGAGGAATGAATTCGTTCATTTTGTTCGGATGTGAAGACTATATGTTGCAATTTTCATTCCGTTGGATTCAGCTTCAATGATTGTCTATCAATGTGCTAATGCTGGTCAACCTCTTCAGGATGGCTCCTCCAACGCGCACGACTCCGAAACCTGATCCGCCACCACCTCCACCTCCTCCAGAGGCATGGCAAGCTGTGATGGCCGCAACCAATGCAAACACACAGTTGATCATGCAAATTCTCCAAGAGCGCAATCAAGGCAACCAAGGGAATCAAGGCAGCAATCAGAATCACTTTGCTACACTCAACCAGTTCCTTGCTAACGGGCCAAAGTCTTTCAGCAATTGTGTTGAGGCAACCGATGCTGACGATTGGCTAGTGGATCTGTGCAAGCATTTCGAGTGCAGTAACGTCAGGCCTGAGGACTTTGTTAAGTTCGCTTCCTTCCAACTCAAAGATCAAGCTGCAGAATGGTTCCAGCAGTACAAGGACTCCAGAGGTGGACGTGTTATCACTTGGGATGATTTCCGTCGAGATTTCCGAGCTCATCATATTCCCCAGAGCGTGGTTGAAAGCAAGCGTGAGGAATTCCGCAATCTGAAGCAAGGCTCTTTATCTGTCTATGACTACAACAAGTTGTTTCAGAAGCTCACCCGCTTTGCCAAGCAGGACGTCCCTGATGAGAAGAGCATGATATATCAGTTCAGGGGTGGTCTCAGAGAAGAAATTCAGCTAGCTCTTGTTCTCTTTGAGCCCTTGAGGTACGATGAGTTCTACAACATGGCAATGAAACAAGAGGCTGCTCAGTTGAGGTGTGATGCTTCCAAGAAGCGAGTCAGAGATGCTACTCCTTCTTCCTCTACTCAAGTGGCCAAGAAGCAGAAGTATTGGCTTCCTCCTCCTCCGTTCCGTCAGCCGTATCAGCAGAAGAGCAAAGGTGGCAGTGGTTCTTCCCACCCACCCAACCCTGGCTTTCAGAACAAGACTTCGTCTCAAGCTCCAAGATCGAGTGCTCCGTATCACCGTCCGCTTTCAGAGGTCACGTGCAACAAGTGCCAACAGAAGGGTCACTATGCCAACAAGTGTTTCAACCAGAGGCGTCTTCCTCCTCCTCCTCCTGTCAGATCGTCAAGTACAGTAGTGGTCAAGCATAACCCCAAGCATGCCAAGGTCAATTTGATGAATGCAGCTCAGGCAGACGACTCGTCAGATGTGATCATGGGTAACCTTCCTGTTAATGATATACCTGCAAAAGTTCTTTTTGACACTGGTGCATCGCATTGCTTCATCTCGAGACCGTTTACAAATAGGCATGATTTGGTTTCGCAAGTTTTGCCTAGTCCTTTAGCAGTTGTCTCTCCCGGTAAGCGCATGCAGGCTAACTCCATCGTTCCGGATGTTACTATCACTTTGGGTGACTACAAGTTTCTAGCTTCCCCAACGGTTCTTGGTGACTCGGATATTGATCTTATTCTCGGGATGGATTGGCTTTCTAAGCACAAGGCACATCTTGATTGTGCAGCAAGGCAGATTCAATTGACTCATTCGTCTGAGGATGTAATTGTCTTTGCCGCTCGTGATGATACCATCCGTCTGTTTTCTCTCAATGAAAGGGGTGAATTGGATGCCATCTCTCAAATTCCAGTCGTTTGCGAATATCAAGACGTCTTTCCAGAAGAGCTTCCAGGAATGCCTCCACACCGGCCAGTTGAATTCGTTATTGATCTTGAGCCTGGCACGGAACCTCTGTGCAAACGTCCTTACAAGCTCAGACCTGAAGAGTTGAAGGAGCTGAAGAAGCAACTCGATATTCAAGAGAAAATGGGTCTTATCCGGCCTAGTTCTTCTCCGTGGGTTGTGGTGTTCTTTTTGTGAAGAAGAAAGATGGAACGGACCGACTTTGTGTTGATTACCGTCCATTGAACAAGAAGACCATCAAGAACAAATACCCACTTCCCAACATCAATGAGCTGTTCGAACAACTCAAAGGTGCTCAAGTATTCTCCAAGCTTGATCTCCGTATGGGTTATCATCAGATTCGAATCCGTGAGCAAGATATTCCCAAGACGGCTTTCAGGACAAGCTTTGGTTCATATGAATACACTATCATGTCTTTTGGTCTCGTCAACGCTCCTCCGACGTTCTCTCGCATGATGAACTTCATCTTCAATTCCTACACCAATGACTTTGTTTTGGTCTATCTCGACGACATTCTGGTTTTCTCCAAGAACAAGGAAGATCATGCCAAGCACTTGCGTTTGGTTCTTGATAAGCTTAGAGAACATCAGTTCTACGCCAAGTTCTCCAAGTGTGAATTTTGGCTCGATGAGGTTCTTTATCTTGGTCATATCATCTCTGCCAAGGGCATTGCCGTGAATCCTGAGAAGGTGTCTGCATTTGTGAATTGGGAACCTCCTCAGAACGTGAAGCAACTCCGCAGTTTTCTCGGTCTCGCAAGCTATTGCCGAAGATTCGTTGAAAACTTTTCTAAAATCGCGAAGCCTCTCTCTAATCTTCTCTAGAAGCACGTCAAGTACGTTTGGTCTCCGGAGTGTGACATTGCTTTCAACACTTTGAAAGAGAAATTGATCACTGCTCCAGTTCTCACTCCGCCTGATGAATCCAAGCCATACGAGGTCTTTTGTGATGCCTCTCTCCAAGGTCTTGGCGCAGTACTGATGCAAGAGAAGAAAGTTGTTGCTTATACCTCTCGCCAGTTGAAGCCTAATGAGAAGAACTACCCGACTCATGATCTCGAGTTGGCGGCAGTTGTGCATGCTCTTTTGACTTGGAGACATCTTCTATTGGGAAGAAAAGTGGACATTTTCACTGATCACAAGAGTCTCAAGTACATCTTCACCCAGCCTAATCTCAACCTCAGGCAAACTCGATGGGTCGAAATGATTCAAGAGTATAATCCGAGTATTGAGTATACTCCAGGTAAGGCCAATGTGATTGCTGACGCTTTGAGCAGGAAAGCTTACTACAACAGTCTGATTCTCAAGCCTTGTCAACCCGAGCTTTGTGAAGCTTTCCGCAAACTTAATCTGCAAGTTGTTCCTCAAGGTTTCCTCGCCAACCTTCTAGTCTCTCCTACCTTAGAAGACCAGATTCGCCAAGCCCAGCTTCTTGATGCTATGGTGAAAAAGGTGAAGATTGGGATTGCCAAGAGTTAGTCCAAGTACAAGTGCTACCGCCTTGATGACAAGGACACTCTCTTCTTCGAGGATCGTATTGTTGTACCCAAAGGTGAACTTCGTAAAGTGATCATGAACGAGGCTCACAATTCTCTCCTCTCCATCCACCCGGGGAGCTCGAAGATGTATCAGGACCTCAAGCAATCTTATTAGTGGACTCGAATGAAGCGCGAGATCACTCAATTCGTGAATGAATGTGATGTCTGCAGGAGAGTGAAGGCAGAACACCAAAGGCCAGCAGGTCTCCTCCAACCTCTTGCCATTCCAGAATGGAAGTTTGACCACATTGAAATGGACTTCGTGACTGGGTTTCCAAAGTCCAAGCATGGCAATGATGCTATATTCGTTGTCATCGACAAACTAACCAAAGTGGCTCACTTTCTGCCTATCAAAGAGTCGATCACTGTAGCTCAATTGGCGGAACTCTATACCTCTCGTATTGTCTCTCTGCATGGTATTCCACAAGTGATCTCTTCAGACCGTGGCAGCATCTTTACCTCGAAGTTTTGGGATTCTTTTTAGAAGGCCATGGGCACGAACATCCGCTTCAGCACAGCTTTCCATCCTCAAACTAGCGGTCAAGTCGAGCGTGTCAACCAGATTCTTGAAGATATGCTCAGGGCTTGTGTAATCTCCTTCGGATGAAGTGGGAGGATTGTCTTCCTTATGCTGAATTCTCCTACAACAACAGTTTCCAAGCAAGTTCGGGCAAGGCCCCTTTTGAAATTCTGTATGGCAGGAAGTGCCGTACCCCTCTCAACTGGTCTGAAACCGGTGAACGCCAGCTTTTGGGTAATGACTTAATCACAGAAGCAGAAGAAATGTGCAAAGTCATTCGTGATAACCTCAAAGCAGCCCAATCCCGTCAGAAGAGCTACTATGATAGTAAGCACCGTGATTTGGCTTTCGAGATCGGAGATCATGTTTACCTCCGTGTCTCTCCTATGAAAGGTACTCGTCGCTTCAGTATCAAAGAGAAGCTTGCCCCAGATATGTGGGACCTTTCAAGATTGTCAGCAAGAGAGGCGACCTCGCCTATCAACTCGAGCTTCCTTCAAACTTTGCAAATGTTCATGACGTGTTCCATGTCTCTCAGCTTCGAAAGTGCTTCAAGACTCCTGACCGCACCGTCAACTTCGAGGACATTGAGCTCCAAGAAGATCTCTCCTATCGTGAGCACTCAGTTGCTATTCTTGAAGAGACTGAACGCAAGACTCGCAACAAGTCAATCAAATTTCTCAAAGTCAAGTGGTAACACCATTCCGACCGTGAAGCTACCTGGGAACGCGAGGATCACCTCCGTTCTGAGTACCCGGTGTTCTTTCAGTCCTAGATCTCGGGACGAGATCCTTTCATAGTGGTGGAGTGTTGTAACACCCCGGATGTAACTTTCCCAATTTGTACTCCAACTCTTGCCGTTTCCGGCGTTAAGTTAATTTATTTTCTCGGGTTCGGGTCTTTGTCTCCGGGTGTTGTGATCGTTGTCATGCATCTCATATCATGTCATCATGTGCATTGCATTTGCATACGTGTTCGTCTCATGCATTCGAGCATTTTCCCCGTTGTCCGTTTTGCATTCCGGAGCTTCGTTCTCCTCCGATGGTCATTTCTAGCTTTCTTTCTTGTGTGGGAATTAAACATTTCCGGATTGGACCGAGACTTGCCAAGCGGCCTTGGTTTACTACCGGTAGACCGCCTGTCAAGTTCCGTACCATTTGGACTTCGTTTGATACTCCAACGGTTAACCGAGGGACCGAAAAGGCCTCGTGTGTGTTGTAGCCCAACACCCCTCCAATTTGGCCCAAAACCCACCTAAGTATGCTCCATCATCTAGAGCGTTCGATCACGATTGCGTGGCCGAAAACCGCACCTTGTTTGGACTCTCCTAGCCCCCTCCACCTCTATTTAAAGACCACTCCCCGAAATTTTCGGGCAAATCCCTAGTCGTCTTCCACCTCTCGCCCCCGGACACGTCCGATTCGGGCCGGACGTGTCTGACCTGTCCCGCCGCTGCCACGTGGCATCGCTTCATTCGCCTGCGCCCGGTCCCCAGATCCCCGCACTGCGGGCCCGGGAAGCCCGCAGCCGGTCCCCGCGGGCCCATCCATCGCGCCGCCCCGCGCCTCCCTCTCCTCCCTCGCCCGCCGCCACCCGGCGACGATCCGCCGCCGCCTCTCCGCCGCACGCTGCCACCCGCCGCCTCCGCCCGCGCCGCGCCGCCTCGCCAGCCCCGCCGACTCGCCGCGCCTCCCCGCGCCGCTCCGCCGCCTCGGCCCCGCCTCGCCCCTCGCCGTCCGGCGAGCTCCGGCCACCTCGACCTCTCCGGCGGCCCCGAGCACTGTTCCGGCGAAGATCCGGCCGTCCTCGTAATCCGTGCAAACCCTAGATCTCGGAGGTGTTTTTTTCACCAAGTCCCGAAATTGCAGATCCAAGTGCCTCTGTTCGTAGCTCCGTATCTTTGCACCCGTAGCTCCGATTCATGCATATAGCATATCAAAATGTTCATCTCAGAGAGTACATCATTTCATTCCATTGCGTCATTTTCATTTGAGTTCATCTTGATGCCTGAAATGCTGTTAGAAGAGGGCTACTTGAGTTAATTGTCAGATCTGCTGCTCCATTTAGGTTTTTGTTATTTTTTCCATGATCAATGTGTGCATGATATGCCCTGATGCTCTACATATGTTTTGTTAAGGGTTTTGTCATCTTTCCAGAGGTGCAACCCATGTATTTTTGTGATGTGTGTGGTGACTTGTGCAAGTTTGCAAAGTGGTGCAGTTGCTAATTCTGTTTTCAGGGACTTAGTAATTTCACTAAGTCCTGGAGCTGTTTATCTCATGATGCCATATGTTCATGTTGTTTCCTAGTGATCTGTGCCTCTTTTGAGGATGATCAGTAAGGATGTTTTGTTAATCTTGTAGTGCCCTATCCATCCATGTCTTTATTTGCAAATTATGGAGCATCCTAGCTTGAGTCAATCGAGCTCTACTTTTGCTACTTTGCGAATCTGGGCAGATTGTCAACTTGTTTGCAATTTTGCCGATGATGTTGTAGTTGATCCGTGCATGCTATGATATTGTTCTTGCCATTTATAGATTGAATTTTGTGCCTTCTTTATGGTTGTATGCTTGTATTGCCATGACTTGCACCGTAGTGAGTGCATCGAGCTCGTAAACATGCCTACTTGAGCTATATTTCAGCTTGCTCCAGTTTTCACAAAGTATGAAAACTGATTATGTTTTTGCTATGTTCACATGCTTGCAATTGTATTTTCTGGTCCTCTTTGGCTCAAGGTCACTAAGGGACTTTTGTTAAGCTCTTTGAGTAGCTCCATGCCATGCTTTACTTTGCCATGTTCGGGTCCTGTAGCATGTAGTTTTGTGCTCCGAAGAGTGCTACCTGATCTGAAATTCCAGACAAGTGTTGATTTCACTAAGTCTGAGATCTGTTTGTCATATGCATTTTTGCCATGCTTGTTTGAACCTGTTAATGGATGAATTGGCCGTAGCTCAGTGCTAGACTTTTGTTAAGCATCTTGTATGCATCCCTGCCATGTATTTTGTTGTCATGTTTGGTTGCTGTAGCATGTTCATCTCATTGCATTTAGATGCCTACTTGTTGTAAATCGCAGACCGGTGTCATTTTTGAATCGCTTGCCATTTCCAAACCGTAACTCCGATTCCGGCGTTCTTTATATCGTTTTCAAGCGATTTCATCTCATCTTTCCAGTGGCACACTTGGTTTTCCAAGTTGAGACCAGGTTCATGCATTTCCTGTCATATCTTGCATTTTGCATCCCGCATCGCATTCCGCATAGCATATCATCATTGCATCATATTGATTGGTCTTGCACGTGGTTGATTGTATCCTTGTTGCTTGTTTGTCTTGTTTGGGTAGAGCCGGGAGACGAGTTCGCTAACGAGGAGCCCGTTGAGTTTGCTTTTGAGGATCCAGTCAACTCTGACAACTGTGCAGGCAAGATGATCATACCCTCAAAATCACTACTATCTTTGCTATGCTAGATTGCTCGCTCTTTTGCTATGCCATTGCTATGATGCCTGCCACTTGCTTTCAAGCCTCCCAAATTGCCATGTCAAACCTCTAACCCACCATTGTCCTAGCAAACCGTTGATTGGCTATGTTACCGCTTTGCTCAGCCCCTCTTATAGCGTTGCTAGTTGCAGGTGAAGATTGAAGGTCGTTCCTTGTTGGAACATTTATTTACTTGTTGGGATATCATTATATTGCCATGTTATCTTAATGCATCTATATACTTGGTAAAGGGTGGAAGGCTCGGCCTCTCGCCTAGTGTTTTGTTCCACTCTTGCCGCCCTAGTTTCCGTCATATCGGTGTTATGTTCCCGGATTTTGCGTTCCTTACGCGGTTGGGTTATAATGGGAACCCCTTGATAGTTTGCCTTGATTAAAGCTTTTCCAGCAATGCCCAACATTGGTTTTACCATTTGCCACCTAGCCTTTTCTTTCCCTTGGGTTCTGCAGACTCAAGGGTCATCATTTTTTAACCCCCCCGGGCCAGTGCTCCTCTGAGTGTTGGTCCACCTGTCAGCTACCGATGGCCACCAGGGGCAACTCTGGGCTGGCCTACCCGTACCTAGGACAATCTGAGTGTGCCCTGAGAAAGAGATATGTGCAGCTCCTATCGGGATTTGTCGGCACATTCGGGCGGTGTTGCTGGTCTTGTTTTAACCTGTCGAAGTGTCTTGAGTAACCGAGATACCGAGTCTGATCGGAATGTCTTGGGAGGAGGTCTATTCCTTCGTTGATCGTGAGAGCTTGTCGTGGGCTAAGTTGGGACTACCCTACAGGGATTGAACTTTCGAAAGCCATGCCCGTGGTTATGGGTAGATGGGAATTTGTTAATGTCCGGTTGTAGATAACTTGAACCTTAACTTAATTAAAATGAATCAACCGAGTGTGTTACCGTGATGGCCTCTTCTCGGCGGAGTCCGGGAGGTGGACACGGTGTTGGAGTAATGTTTGCGCAGGCTGTTCTCTAGTTTCTCGCTCGTGCTTTGCCTCCTCTTCTCGCTCTCTTTTGCGAATAAGTTAGCCACCATATATGCTAGTCGCTTGCTGCAGCTCCACTTGTATTTACCTTGCCATACCTATAAGCTTAAATAGTCTTGATCGCGAGGGTGCGAGATTGCTGAGTCCCTGTGGCTCACAGATTACTATTACACCAGATGCAGGGCCTGATGATTCCGCTCCAGGATACGCGTATGAGCTCAAGTGGGAGTTCGACGAAGACTCTCAATGTTACTATGTTTCCTTTCCCGATGATCAGTAGTGGTGCCCAGTTGGGGGTGATTGGGACCGTGTCACATGTTGGGTTATCTTTTATTTTGGTGCCGTAGTCGGGCCATGAGTGTTTGGATGATTTAATGTTATTTATGTACTTGATTGACGTGGCGAGTGTAAGCCAACTATGTTATCTCCCCTTTATTATTTATATTACATGGGATGTTGTGAAGATTGCCTAACTTGTGACATATGCCTTCAATGCGATTATGCCTCTAAGTCATGCCTCGACATGTGGGAGATATAGTCGCATCGAGGGTGTTGCAAATACTCCGCACGGAGCTACTCTAGCTAATTGCTCTCACTTTCAATATGTATCTAGATCGAGACTTAGAGTCATCTAGATCGATGTAAAAAGCTTGCATCGACGTAACTCTTTACGACGAACTCTTTTATCACCTCCATCAACGAGAAATATTTCCTTAGTCCTCTAAGGATAATTTTGACTGTTGTCCAGTGATCTACTCCTAGATCACTAGTGTACTCCCTTGCTAGAATCATGCCAAGGTATACAACATGACTAGTACACAGCATAGGATACTTTATAGAACCTATGACCAAGGCATAGGGAATGACATTTCATTCACTTTCTATTTTCTATCGTGGTCGGGTTTTGAGTCTTTACTCAACTTCACACCTTGCAACACAGGCAAGAACTCCTTCTTTCACTGTTCCATTTTGAACTACTTCAAAATCTTGTCAAGGTATGTACTCATTGAAAAATCTTATCAAGTGTCTTGATCTATCTCTATAGATTTTGATGCTCAATGTGTAAGCAGCTTCACCGAGGTCTTTCTTTGAAAAATTCTTATTCAAGTATCCTTTTATGCTATCCAGAAATTCAGTATCATATTCGATCAACAATATGTCATCCACATATAATATCAGAAATGCTACAGAGCTCCTAGTCACTTTCTTGTAAATACAGGCTTCTCCAAAAGTCTGTATAAAACTATATGCTATGATCAACTCATCAAAGCGTATATTCCAACTCCGAGATGCTTGCACCAGTCCATAGATGGATCGTTGTAGCTTGCACACTTTGTTAGCACCTTTAGGATTGACAAAACTTTCTTGTTGTATCATATACAACTCTTCTTTAAGAAATCCATTAAGGAATGCAGTTTTGACATCCATTTGCCAGATTTCATAAAATGTGGCAATTGCTAACATGATTCAGACAGACTTAAGCATCGCTACGAGTGAGAAAATCTCATCGTAGTCAACACCTTCAACTTGTCTAAATCCTTTTTGCGACAATTTGAGCTTTGTAGATAGTAACAGTACTATCAGCGTCCGTCATCCTCTTGAAGATCCATTTATTCTCAATGGCTCGCCGATCATTGGGCAAGTCAATCAAAGTCCTTACTTTGTTCTTTATACATGGATCTCATCTCAGATTTCATGGCCTTCGGCCATTTCGTGGAATCTGGGCTCATCATCACTGCCTCATAGTTCGTAGGTTCGTCATGGTCTAGTAACATGACTTCCAGAAAGGATTACTGTACCACTCTGGTGCAGACCATACTCTGGTTGTCCTATGTGGTTCGGTAGTAACTTGATCTGAAGTTTCATGATCATCATCATTAGCTTCCTCACTAATTGGCGTAGAAATCACTATAGCTGATTTCTATGATGAACTACTTTCCAATTCAGGAGAAGGTACAATTACCTCATGAAGTTCTACATTCCTCCCACTCACTTCCTTCAAGAGAAACTTCTTCTCTAGAAAGGATCCACTCTTAGCAACAAAGATCTTGGCTTTAGGATCTGTGATAGAAGGTGTACCCAACAGTTTCTTTTGGATATCCTATGAAGACGCACTTTTCCTATTTAGGTTTGAGCTTATCAGTCTGAAACTTTTTCACATAAGCATCACAACCCCAAACTTTAAGAAACGACAACTTGGGTTTCTTGCCAAACCATAGTTCATACGGTGTTGTCTCAACAGATTTAGATGGTGCCCTTTTTAACGTGAATGTAGCTATCTCTAATGCATAACCCCAAAACGATATTGATAGATCGGTAAGAGACATCATAGATCGCACCATATCTAATAAAGTATGGTTATGACGTTCAGACACACCATTACGTTGTGGTGTTCCAGGTGGCGCGAGTTGCGAAACTATTCCGCATTGTTTCAAATGAAGACCAAACTCGTAACTCAAATATTTCATCTTTGCGATCAGATCGTAGAAACTTTATTTCCTTGTTACGATGATTCTCCACTTCACTCTGAAATTCTTTCAACTTTTCAAACATTTCAGACTTGTGTTTATTAAGTAGATATACTCATATCTGCTCAAATCATCTGTGAAGGTCAAAAAAATAATGATACCCGTTGCGAGCCTCAACACTCATTGGACCGCACACATCAGTATGTATTATTTCCAACAAGTCTGTTGCTCACTCCATTGTTCCGAAGAACGGAGCATTAGTCATCTTGCCCATGAGGCATGGTTCGCAAGCATCAAGTGATTCCAAAAGTCCATCATCATGGAGTTTCTTCATGCTCTTTACACCAATATGACCTAAACGGCAGTGCCACATATAAGTTGCACTATCATTATTAACTTTGCATCTTTTGGCTTCAATATTATGAATATGTGTATCACTACGATCGAGATTCAATAAAACATTCACGTTGGGTGTATGACCTTAGAAGGTTTTATTCATGTAAACAGAATAACAATTATTCTTTGACTTAAAAGAATAACCGTATTGCCATAAACATGATCCAATCATGTTATTCTCAATGCGAACACCAAATAACATTTATTTTAGGTTATCCTGAAGGTAAAGGGAGTGTGCGATGGTGATCTTATCAACCTTGGAATCACTTCCAACTCACATCATCACCTCGCTCTTAACTAGTCTCTGTTTATTTTGCAACTCCCGTTTCGAGTTACTACTCTTAGCAACTGAACCAGTATCAAATACTGAGGGGTTTCTATAAACAATAGTAAAGTACACATCAATAACATGTATATCAAATATACCTTTGTTCACTTTGCCATCCTTCTTATCCGCCAAGTATCTAGGGCAGTTCCACTTCCAGTGACCATTTCATTTCTAGTAGAAGCACTCAGTTTCAGGCTTGGGTCTAGCTTTCGGATTCTTCATGGGAGTGGCAACTTGCTTGTCATTCTTATTGAGGTTCCCTTTCTTTCCCTTGCCCTTTTATTTGAAACTAGTGGTCTTGTCAACCAGCAACACTTATGCTTTTCTTGATTTCTACCTCCGCTGATTTCAGCATCGCGAAGAGCTTGGGAATTACTTTCATCATCCCTTGCATATTATACTTCATCACTAAGTTCTAGTAACTTGGTGATAGTGACTAGAGAACTTTGTCAATTACTATCTTATCTGGAAGATTAACTCCCACTTGATTCAAGCAATTGTAGTACCCAGACAATCTGAGCACATGCTCACTGGTTGAGCTATTCTCCTCCATCTTGTAGGCAAAGTACTGTCAGAGGTCTCCTACCTCTTGACACGGACATGAGTATGAAATACCAATTTCAACTCTTAAAACATCTTATATGCTCTGTGGCATTCAAAAACATTTTTGAAGTCCCGGTTCTAAGCCGTAAAGCATGGTGCACTAAACTATTAAGTAGTCATCATACCAACCTTTGTCAAACGTTCATAAATTCTGCATTTGCTCCTGTAATAGTTATGTCACCTAGCGGTGCATCAAGGACATAATTCTTCTGTGCAGCAACGAGAATAATCCTCAGATCACGGATCCAATCCGCATCACTGCTACTATCATCTTTCAACATAGTTTTCTCTAGGAACATATCATAAATAAAATGGGGAAGCTATATCGCGAGCTATTGATTTACAACATAGTTATGTAAATACTACCAGGACTAAGTTCATGATAAATTAAAGTTCAATTAATCATATTACTTAAGAACTCCCACTTAGTTAGACATCCCTCTAATCATCTAAGTGATCACGTGATCCATAAAAACTAAACCATGTCCGATCATCATGTGAGATGGAGTAGTTTTCAATGGTGAACATCACTATGTTGATCATATTTACTATATGATTCATGCTCGAACTTTCAGTCTCAGTGTTCCGATGTCGTATCTACATATTCTAGGCTCGTCAAGTTTAACCCTAGTATTCTGCGTGTGCAAAACTGGCTTGCACCCGTTGTATGTGAACGTAGAGCTTATCACACCCAATCATCACGTGGTGTCTCGGCATGACGAACTGTCGCAATGGTGCATACTCAGGGAGAACACTTGTACCTTGAAATTTAGTGAGGGTTCATCTTATAATGCTACCGTCGTACTAAGAAAAATAAGATGCATAAAATATAAACATCACATGCAATCAAAATATGTGACATGATATGGTCATCATCATCTTGTGCCTTTGATCTCCATCTCCAAAGTACCGTCATGATCTCCATCGTCACTGGCATGACACCATGATCTCCATCATTTTGATCTCTATAAACATGTCGTCACATGGTTGTCTCACCTATTATTGCTTTTGCAACTACTGCTATCGCATAGCGATAAAGTAAGGAAATTATATGGCGCTTGCATCTTATGCAATAAAGAGACAACCATAAGGCTTCTGCCAGTTGCTGATAACTTTAACAAAACATGATCATCTCATACAACAATTTATATCTCATCACGTCTTGACAATATCACATCACAACATGCCCTGCAAAAACAAGTTAGACATCCTCTACTTTGTTGTTGCAAGTTTTACGTGGCTGCTACGAGCTTAGCAAGAACCATTCTTACCTACACATCAAAAACCACAACGCGGTATAGTGATTGCTTTTTGATCTTCAGAAAGAACCCTGTTCATTGAATCTGATTCAACTAAAGTTGGAGAATCAGACACCCACTTGCCACTTGTGTGCAAAGTGAAGGAAATATGCCCTAGAGGCAATAATAAAGTTGTTATTTATATTTCCTTATATCATGATAAATGTTTATTATTCATGCTAGAATTGTATTGACCGGAAACTTAGTACATGTGTGAATACATAGACAAACAGAGTGTCATTAGTATGCATCTACTTGACTAGCTCGTTGAATCAATAATGGTTATGTTTCCTAACCATAGACATGAGTTGTCATTTGATTAACGGGATCACATCATTAGCGAATGATGTGATTGACTTGACCCATCTGTTAGCTTAGCACGATGATCGTTTAGTTTGTTGCCATTGCTTTCTTCATGACTTATACATGTTCCTATGACTATGAGACTATGCAACTCCCTAGTACCAGAGGAACACTTTGTGTGCTACCAAACGTCACAACGTAACTGGGTGATTATAAAGGTGCTCTGCAGGTGTCTCTGATGGTACTTGTTGAGTTGGCATAGATCGAGATTAGGATTTGTCACTCCGATTGTCAGAGAGGTATCTATGGGCCCTCTCGGTAATGCACATCACTATAAGCCATGCAAGCAATGTGACTAATGAGTTAGTTGCGGGATGATGAATTACGGAACGAGTAAAGAGACTTGCTGGTTGATGTAGTAATTTCAAAATTTTCCTACGTACACGCAAGATCTATCATCGTGATGCATAGCAACAAGAGGGGAGAGTGTAGACCACGTACCCTCGTAGACCGTAAGCGGAAGCGTTATGACAACGCGGTTGATGTAGTCGTACGTCTTCACGATCCAACCGATCCTAGTACCGAAAGTACGGCACCTCCATGATCTGCACATGTTTGGCTCGGTGACGTCCCACGAACTCTTGATCCAGCTGAGTGTCGAGGGAGAGCTTCGTCAGCACGACGGCGTGATGACGGTGATGATGAAGCTACCGGCGCAGGGCTTCGCCTAAGCACTGCAACGATATGACCGAGGTGGATTATGGTGGAGGGGGGCACCGCACACGGCTAAACAATGTCAACATGTGTGTTCTAGGGTGCCCCCCTTCTCCTATATATAAAGGATCAAGGGGAGGGGGCCGGTGGCCTCATAGGGTGCGCCCCAAGGGGGGAATCCTACTCCTACTAGGAGTAGGTTCCCCCTTTCCTAGTCCAACTAGGAGGGGAAGGAAAGAGGAGGAAGGGAGAAGGAGAGAGGGGGGCGCCCCCCCAAGCCCTAAACCAATTCGGTTTGGGCCTAGGGGCATGCCCCACAGCTCCCTTGATGGCATCTATTTCCACTAAGGCCCATGAAGGCCCATTGACCCCCCCAAGGGGTTCCGGTAACTCCCCGATACTCCGGTATTTATCCGATGACCCCCGGAACCTTTCCGGTGTACGAATATAACCTTCCAATATATCAATCTTCATGTCTCGACCATTTCAAGACTCCTCGTCATCTCCGTGATCTCATCCAGGACTCCAAACAACCTTCGGTACATCAAAACACATAAACTCATAATACCGATCGTCATTAAATTAAGCGTGCGGACCCTACGGGTTCGAGAACTA
The DNA here is from genome assembly GCF_003073215.2 of Triticum urartu. NCBI lineage: Eukaryota > Viridiplantae > Streptophyta > Magnoliopsida > Poales > Poaceae > Triticum > Triticum urartu. The sequence goes on along the minus strand of NC_053026.1, from coordinate 51,658,206 downwards.
TGTAGACATGACCGAGACTCATCTCCGGTCAATAACCAATAGCTTAACCTGGATGCTCATATGGGCTGCTACATATTCTATGAAGATCTTTATCGGTCAAACCGCATAACAACATACGTTGTTCCCTTTGTTATCGGTATGTTACTTGCCCGATAATCGATCGTCGGTATCTCAATACCTAGTTCGATCTCGTTACCGGCAAGTCTCTTTACTCATTCCATAATGCAACATCCCGTAACTAACTCATTAGTCACATTGCTTTCAAGGCTTATAGTGACGTGCATTACCGAGAGGGCCCAGAGATACCTCTCCGATACACGGAGTGACAAATCCGAATCTCGATCTATGCCAACTCAACAAACACCATTGGACACACCTATAGAGCATCTTTATAGTCACCCAGTTACGTTGTGATGTTTGTTAGCACACTAAGTGTTCCTCCGGTATTCGGCAGTTGCATAATCTCATAGTCATAGGAATATATATATATATATATATATATATATATATATATATAAACACTATTCTGATCACGGGATTAGAATAATATTCTGATCACAACCCAAACTTCCTGAGTTACATGCCTGAACTTCCCTGTGTACGAACCCGACCTTCGGGCTATCTTCTCAACCGTGGCTTCCCTCGCGAATTATTCTTGTTAGTCGTGTTCTATATGTTGTTAGTGTAATCTAGAATCGTTTTTAGCAACTAAATACCGGTTTTAAATAGGAATCTCACTCGTTGGCGGATTTTGCTCTCGGGTCGTGATGAAATTGTGTTTTTTGCAATTTTACTGCCTGAGTTGTTCGGCCTGAACTTCCCCGTGTGCTAGGTTGAACTTCCGCCAACATTGCCCAAATGGGGCTTGCTATATACCGTTGGAAAGCTATGGACATCAGTATCATGACCCAAATTAAATTTTTGGTAAAATGTAAGCGGTTTAAGAGCAGTTTTGAAAACCGTTTTTTCTTCATATAAAAAACGTGAATCGTATTTTCGATCGCATTTTAAACCGTTTATCGGAATGAGGCAAATAATATGGCATTGGAAAGCTGCTGCAAAACCGCTCCTTCCACATGTTGAAAGTTTTCTCTAATTCCCTATGGTTAAAGAGTAATTCGGAAAATCGTAGAATTTCGCAAATGGAACACCCGAGTTTGTATTTTCGATGCCATTTCTAAACGGCTAAGCCAATTGAGACAAATAATATGGCATTGGAAAGCTTATGAAAATGCGCTACTTTTTCATCTTAAAAGTTTTTTCTAATTTTGAACGGTTTAAAAGTAATTTAGAAAACGGTACAAGTTCAACCGAGTTCGTATTTTCAAGCTAATTTCTTAACCATACATCCAAATGCAGCAAATGATATGGCGTCGGAGAGCTTGAAGAAATGCGAAACTTTTTGTGTATATTGTTTCTCCTAATTCTTTACGGTTTTATGTCAGTTTTGAAAATGGCTAAAACGTATTTTTGCCATAATTTCTACAAACTTTATCGGAATGGGGCAAATAATATACCGCTGAAAAGCTACGGAAAATTTGAAACTTTTTCATGTTGATGGTTTTCTGTGATTCCTTGCCCTTTTCAAGTAATTTAGAAAATGGCGAGATCGTTTGTTCTGCCTTTATCGCGAAACAGATTCTTCGAAAATGCACCACGTGAAGAACCTGAACTTCTCGGCATGTCTACTTGAACTTCACTCTGTTTTTCACGTGCTTTTTTTGCTCGTAGATCTCCATCCACTGCTCGTAGCTCTCCATCCACTCACCGGAATTGAGCAAGTGATATACCGATGGAAAGTTGCTGTAAACACGCAACTTTCCCGTGTTGATCGTTTTTTCATACTCGCGACAATTTAAAAGTTTTTCATCTCAAATTCATTCACTATAGTAGTCGAACTTCGTGCTGTTTTCACGTTGAACTTCTGTGATGTATTTTCGTTTGTAGTTTTCTCATCCATCTGTTAGTGTTACACAAATTATATTCCTTTTGTACAAACCTCTCTCACAATATATTTTTTAACTTTCTTTGACCGAGGACTTGAGCTTATAATAACAAAACTTTTAGTCGTTGCTTCTTTATTCTTTTTTTAATACAAATGCACACCGTGTAGTACATGAACTTCTCTCGGTTATGTGAAATATCTGAGTTTTTTAATGAATATTAACCTGAATTTTTTAATTTTTAATGAATTTTGAAGGGCTCTATTTTTAAAAGTTGAACTTCTTGTTATTTTATTTTTGAACTTCTTGTTACTTTATATTTCAACTCCTTGTTTCCATTCTTTAATAACGAAGAAAATCCGAGTTTTCTATAATCATCGAACTTCTCCAACTTTTAAATATGGACTTCCTGGTTTTATTTCTTAATATCTTATATGAAATTTTGAAACGTTCTATTATTAAAAGTCGAACTTATTGTTATTTAATTTTTGAACTTCTTGTTTCCATTCTTTAATGATGAGGAAAAACTGAGTTTTCTATAAAGATCGATCTTCTCCATCTTTCTAATTTGGACTTCCTGGGTTTATTTCTTTTAGTAACAGAAAAAATCCTACTTTCTGATAGACATCGAGCCGCTCCGTTTTTAAATTTGAACTTCTAGGTTTATTTTAACAGAGAAAATCTTTTTTATGAAATTTTGAACCGCTCGATTACTTTATTTTGAACTTCTAGGTTTCTTTTAGAAACGGGGAAATCCATTTACTAATTAAATTTTTTCTAAACTTTTTGTGTTATTTTAATTTGAGCTTTCATTGTGGAAACTTGTTGAACAAGAGGAACTTTTTGAATTTTCCCAGTCTGTGCACTTGAACTTCTAGCAACAAAAATTTTGGACTTCGCCTTTTTACTTCTATTTTCTCATAAGAAACACACACCATGCAGTATGTGAACTTCCGTCTGTTGTCAATTTGAACTTCTGTCTATTTCACTTTAGTAACGAAAAAATTTGAGTTTTTTATAGACATCGAACCGCTCTGACTTTATTTTTCAACTTCTTTGTGTGCTTTTTAGAAATGTGGAAAATCGAGTTTTGCTAGAAACATTGTACTTCTTCGTTATTTCAAATAGATCTTATTGGTCTTATTCTGTAGTAACCGAAAAAACTAAGTTTTTCAAATAAATATCAAATGCTCTGCTTTTAAAAGTTGAACTTCTTTGGTTTTATTATTTAGTAGAGAGAAAAAACTGAGTTTTTAATATGCATCGAACTACTCTGTTTTTTTAAATTCAAACTTCGTGGTTTTAATCTTTAGTATCGGGGAACTTCTTTTTTTAAATAGGACGTTTGCTGTTATTCATTTGTATAGGGAAAAGTCCTTGTTATGTAATAAACATCGAACCACTCACTTATTTAAATTTGAATTTTCATATCTTTTTAGACTTTGGCTTTTTATTCCTTTTTTCGTATATGAAACACACTCCATGTAGGAGTAACTATTTTTAGATAGAGCTTTTTTGTTTCAAATTTGTAATGGAATGAGAGAATTATTTTAAAACACCCAACATTTTATTTGATCTACCCATTTACTTAAATCTGAATGCTAGAGTTAACATTTTTATCGGTGAGGGTTCTTTTTCTCCTTGGTTTATAAATATCAAACTTCTCCACTATTTTAAATTGAACTTATTACTTTTTCCTTTAGTAACTTAAAATATCTTAGTTTTATATAAATATCGAATCACTCGGGAGTTTTGATTTGAACTTCTACATTTTTTTAGAAATGTGGAAAATACAGTCAACATCAAGCACCGAAATGAACCATAAAAACATCTTTTTTTAATTAAGATCGAACTACTTTGTTAGTTTAATTCGAGCTTCTTCATTTAACAACAAAAATGAAATGCTCTGTTATTCTAATTTGAACTTTTAGGTTTTTTTCATTTAGAAAAATGATTTTATTTATTTTTTAAAAACATCAAATAGGGAATGTCCATTTTTTATGTAAGTCAAATTACTTTGTTATTTTTTTAAATTGAGCTTCTTTCTTTTCTTAAACTTCCGGAGTTAATATTTTTCTGGGCGAGGCTTTGTTTTCTTCTTTTTTTCATGGCGTGTATGTTTTATGTTCTTTTTCTCCTTTGTTGGACTTCTTTTTTGTTCTAGTATTTGAACTTACTTGGGCTTCTTTGTTTTGTATTTTTTTTAATTGAAACCAACATATCAAAAAACACTAGTTTTACATCCATACATATTGTTGAACTTCAGGAAATAATACAGAGCAAGAAACTATATAACATGATGTTTTAGAGCAATGTTTTTTTCTGCTAGAACATGACATTTTTCCCCTATGACATGGTGTACAATGTTTGATCATGACATTTTTGCTTTTTTGAACTCTATGCTTACTTTTTTTCCCACGCACAGATGCTCCTGGACACATGTTGTTTTCGCCCCTTCTTTTAACATACACATTGAACGACATTGACTGCCAGGATGAACTTCTCTCGCTATCTGTCACAGAGAAACAGACTTAAGCAGAGAAATGTGTGGATCGAGGAGCACCCTTCTCTTTGACTGCGACGGAAGAACCTGTATCAGGCACTTTTTCTTGTTAGTTAGTGTGAATGTCACGAAGAACAAACTCAAAAAAGGTTTACAAAACAACTTGTAAAGATAGAAGAGAAGAAGAATATGGGGATGAAGAAGACACTGGCTGAATCGGGGTGAACCGACGACCTTTCCATCCTGTTCGAGCCGAACTTGTGGATCAGGCGAAGTGGAACCGTCTGGAGAGGGGACCATCTGGAGAGGCTGGCGTCGCCACAGTCAGGACGAGCTCGTCGGGAGGGGGAGGATGACGGCATCGTGGTCCACCGACGACCCCAGGATCTGGTACCACAAGGGGTTGGGACCCGCGCCTGGATCTTGGAGAGGAAGGAGAGCTGTGAAGGGTCCGGTCGCCGCTACATCTGGTGGGAAAAGGGTCCGACCTCCGCTGCGTGGGAGATGGCCGGGGTGGCAGTCGCTGTCTGCCTGCTCGATGATGGCCACAACTGCATCTGGCTTTGGGTGCAGGGGCATGATGGCGCCGGTCACTGCGTGGGTTGATAGGGCCGGTGGCGCATGGAGTTAATGGGGGCAGCGACGCGTGGAGTTAATGGGGCTGGTGGCGCGTGGGATTGCCCTGGGCGGCGCCGGTCTGGGTTGCGGGAGGACAGGGGGCGGTGCCGGTCTGGGTTGCGGGAGGACGGGGGGCGGCATTGCTTCAGAGGCGGTCGGGGGTGGAGAGGGTGGCGGAGGTGGTCGGGGCGAAGGTAGGAGGCGAAGGTGTGGCTGTGCCGCCCCGATCCAGACGGCGTGGTTTGCGTGGCGGCGGGTAGCGGGCACGGCGCGGGGCGCCTCGGGGGGTTTGTTGGTGGGGGGATCACGCGGCGGCGCGGGGCGAGGGGGATTTGGGGCGGGGCAGGAGGTTGGGGGCGATGGGGATCGGGGGTCATTTTTTTCCTTTTTTTCGTTTCTCGCTACCGTTTTCGCGAGTTCGGGAAAAGCTCGTCGCTCCCTATATAGCGCAACGTGATCAGAATAACTATTCTATCCTAGGATCAGAATAATGCTACTATATATATATAAGTTATGAAGAAAGCAATAGCAACAAACTAAACGATCATCATAACTATTCTCTAATGATGTGATCCCGTTAATCAAATGACAACTTCTTTGTCTATGGCTAAGAAACTTAACCATCTTTGATTAATGAGCTAGTCAAGTAAAGACATACTAGTGACACTCAGTTTGTCTATGTATTCACACATGTACTAAGTTTCCGGTTAATACAATCCTAGCATGAATAATAAACATTTATCATGATATAAGGAAATATAAATAACAACTTTATTATTGCCTCTAGGGCATATTTCCTTCATTTAGGTGTTAGGTTTGTGTTGCGTCGAGTCGTGGTTATAAGTTGGTTAGGCTGCAGCTCGAGGACAAGCTGCATGTCCAGGTGGGGTGTAGTGTTAGAGTACGTAATGGGCCTAATGGCCTGGGCTGGCGGTATAGCCCATTAGTCTTAGGGTTAATTAGATATAAGTGTCACTTGCTTAGGGATCAATTAAGCCTTGCTTGGGAGTCAAGTAAATCTCTCTATATAAAGAGAGGAGATGTATCAATCTAATCAAGTAAGAAATAAAAAGAAAATCCCTTCCCTCTTGCCCGACCGTGGGCAAAAAGGCCCTCGGCCGGCCCTCTCGCGCCCTCCTTCTAGCAGTGCCATAACATTATAAGTATATCATTTGCTCGGTTTGTTCCTTCACCTGATCTTTTATGCTATCACATAAGTTCATTTTTCTATCAGGATTCAAGGCATGTGTGTATGCTTCCGCTCAATAGAAGGGCTGAACATTCGATCAGATATATATACACTGCATCGAGTGATGCACGGAGCTCTCTATTAGGAAACACAAATCTGCCATAACGTACCATTGTAAGTTTCATTAGTTTTCTAGTACCTTTAGGGTCCCGCCTTTTTCTTGGAGCGTTTTGTGTCTCGATCATATGATCCATTGGGAAACACTTTGACTATGTACATATATATAGTCTGGCATACAAATTTACATCTTCAATTCTTTTTGGTTGACCTTCATACACACTTCAACATCTACCGAGTTAATTGCACAAAACTACCACATTTGCAGCTAGGTTGCAGAAAACCATCAAGTCGCTAATCCATTGCAAAAATCACCCCGTTTTTAGTAATTTTTTTGCAAAAAACACTGACTGGATAATTTGATCCGTTTGGTCGCTTTCTAACAAGTAGGTCCTGATTGGAAGGAGCTGACATGGCCAAAAGGTAACATACAGACCCCTGAAATAAATAAATAAATAAACACAACCCAATCCCCGCCCCTCCGGCAGTCGCCGCTGCAAGCCAGCAACCTCCCGGCGTCGCCCTGCTCCGGCAGCCGCCGTCGCGTCCCCGGATCCCCGACCTCCCCCGACCTCATGGCTCCCTCGGCAACCGTGGGCCGTCAAGTAGCTCAAGGCAGACACCCCCGTGAGGGCGCTGCTGCCGCCGCATGATTGGTGGTGCCCGTCGATCCGGATAGGTCATGGACGAGCCTCGGGACGTGCCGACAAGTAGATTCTAGAGGAGCTCGACGCACTGCTACGGGAGGAGCTCTACAGGGCGTGTTGACGTCAGGAGAGCCAGGCCGAGCAGCAGTCGACAACGAGGGTGACGAGGACAGAAAGGTGCGGCTCCGCGAGGGCGACATGGGGACGACGGGAGCAGCTTCAGCGAGGGCCTTCTCGTGCTAGTGACTACCTGTAGGCCAGCTCCGGCTCCACCACTCCTACTTTGTCGCTGGAGGCCATCTTGCAACCTTGGACAACTTGGTGAGCAGCGCTCCTCCGCAAAGTGCTTTTTACCGGAGCCGGGAGCTACCGGTGGACCATCCACCATATATTTACTTTGTGATTCGTGCACCAGGGGCCCGGTGCATGTGTATAGCATTTTGTATTGTGGTAGCAATCTCATGTATCTTTGTTAACAGTCCAATTTGTGTCAGCAAAATGGATCCATGTCAACAATAGAATAAAAAATTTCCCAGTGTAAGGTACGCATACATGCAGTAGCTTTCCTGTCTCTCCCCACAACTCTAATCCTGCCTTTATTTTCTCTTTAACAATTTCATTCATTCATATTTTTAAGACTACAATCCCATTTTAGAAATATTTTATATATTTGAACTCCTGGCGCCAAGACCTTTAGAACACGATCAATCTTGAATACATTTAAACATGATTAAATTTCAACGTTTGAAATGAGTGAAATCAGTTTTCTGAAATAAGTGAAATAAGTTCTTTGAATTGAGTGAAACCATTTTTTTGAAATGGGATTTTTTTTGTTTTTCATGTATATGATAACATATTTAAGTGCAAAATATGTGAAACTTGTTATTTAAAAAAATTGAAACTAGTTATTTAAAAAATATTAAGGTGATTATTTCCGGTCAGTTTAAAAAATAAGTGAAATCTATCTTTGAAACAAGTGAAATTGCTATTTCAATTTAGTGAGTCTAATGTGTTTTTCTGAAACTGGTGAAGTCTATCTTTTGTAATTAGGGTAATCAGTTTTTTGAAACAAGTTGAATATAGTATTTTAATTGAGTGAGTGAAATGCGTTTTCTGAAATTAGTGAATGTGAGAAATAAGATACTTGAAAAGAATGAAATATATCCATTCTCCTGTGAAACTGTCTATTTCAATGTTTGAAACTGATTTTTGTGATGAGTGAAATACGTTTCAAGATATTTCATAAATACGAAGTGAAATTAGTATTAGAGATTTTTTTGTAAAGAGTGAATCGGTTTTCCAAATCAGTGAAATGTGTTTTTTTCGAACTAGTGAAATACTGATTATTTCAAAATTGTGAACCTTGTTATTCCCTCTATTTTTATATACAAGGCCACTATGAAATATACGTTTTGCATCTATACAAGGCCACCAACAGTAATTGAGGCAAAATTAATGGTATTTTCTCGTACTAGCAACCTGTTTAATAGTTGCATGCATGTAGTCATAATGACAGTCAGCTACTTCCTCCACTCAGTTTTCTTGCATGCACGTGGGGTATTAATGACACCATTATACGAAAAGAAAAGCTGACTTGCAAAGCAGACATTAAATTTTACATTGGTACCTGTAATTTGAGTTTGTGGCCTTGTATATAAAAATGGAGGGACTATTTAGAATTTTTAAAATAGTATTTCAAACAAGCGAAATTTGGATTATTTCAAAAAAATTATGATGAGTGAAATCTGTTTAATGAAGCAAATGCTTTTTGGAAATAATTGAAATCGGTTTTTTTAAGTATTGAAATCAAAATTTTGAAATGATTGAAATAATTTTTCTTGCAAAACGAGTGAAATTGGTCTCTTAATGATTGAAACAAGTTTTTCGAATGACTGAAATTATATTCACAAATGAATGAAGCGAGTGAAGTTAGTTTTTGAGTGAAATTATATTTTTGAATGAGTGAAATTATATTCTTAAAATGAGTGCAATCAGTTTTTGAACATGCCTGTTTTTTAAAGAAGTGAATGTTATATGAAACAAGTAAATCGATTTTTGGAAGGAATGAAATCTGCTTAAAGATATGGGTGAAATATATTTAAAAAATGCATGAAATCTGTCAATTGAAATGACTAAGTTCGTATTATTTAAATGAGTGAATTGTTATTTTGAATTGACTAAAATGTTTTTTGGAGATGAGTGAAATTTGTTTTTCAATTTGACTGAAATATGTTTTTTAGAATCAGCGAAACTGAAACTAGTTCAAATGTATCCATAATTGATCTTATTTTGAAGGTCTTCTCGCTATGAATTCAAATATATACAAATATTCAAAATTAGAATTTTCATTCATAAGATATCTATCATCCAAAATTTCACAATGAAATTAAATGGAAGTCTTTTGATGGTGAGAGAGGGAATATTTTAACATGCATGCAACCGGTCTTCTTTGAACATTTTCTCTCTCTCGTGACAAAAGCTGACAAGAGCATGCAAAGGACCCACATGTATTATGTGTATTTCAATTATGTCTCTTATACATCAAAAAATGGCTCGAATCTCCAAAACAACGTCAACGGTGGATGTCTATCCGGTAGTTACCAGTTCTGGTAAAAAAAACTTATTCGATCATTCCTCCCCAAGGAAGAGGAATGGATCCTCTAACATGAAGGAGAGAAGTCAGGTAAGCTACAGTGCAAGCTTGTGCAAAACAGAGAAGAAAAGTCAGGGCTAATGTATCGAGCACTGTAGCGAGCAGGTACTATTGATAGGAATAAATTGGAAATTAATTTTATTGCACTATAATTGTGTTTCTGTGTAATTTTTGCAAATGTATACGGTAGATTTGTGATTTGCAAATTAATTCAAGTCATTTTAGTCTTAATCATATGGATGTGAAGGGAAGTCAAGGTTATTGTAGCTTATCTGATTTCTCTTCTTTATCTTAGAGGAACCTATTCCCAAGGAAGATGATGCATGCAAGTAGCAGCACAAGCATACCCACGCATGCATGCAAGCATGCGCGACACACTGCCGATTAAATCTGGCAGAGCTTCTTGCGGACTCGATGGGATCTCACCAGCGGTCAATTAAATATGCGATTGACGCTCACAATCAGTTCTGCTACAAAGATGGATCGATAGAAAATGGAGGTGACGGCCGTTGCAGCATGCGGTGCTCAGTGGGAGTGGGTCAGACCGGTGTGTGACCCAATCCTGGCAGTGGCTTGGATGGGGCATCCGGCTTTAAATGTTAGGCTTTGGTGCGATGTCTGTTTGGTATTAGGCTCGGACATTCGGCACACCTTCATGAAGAGGATAGGAGTAGCAACAGCGTTGCCAAAATGGTGGCTTCAGGCTTATTGATGTATCACCTTCTATGGTCTTTGTGAATAATAAATAAAATAACGGCATGCATCTCCAGATACAGAGGAGGGGGGGAAACATCCTCCTTTTTCAAAAGAAAAAACAATCAGTCCACACCAGGGAAGGGGATGATTGCGTTTTTGTTTTACATTCAGGGGTGTGTACGATAAAATTGTTGCCAACTCAGTTGCTTACAATGCAGCCCTATTTGTAAAAATTAACTAAACAGGCCAAATCCAATGGCAAGTGCTTTCTGCAAAATGTTTACTAGAAACACAGCGATTTTTGTAACAGATTAGTGACTTCTTGGTTGTTTGCAAACCTAGCTATAAATGTGATAGTTTTGTGCAATTAACTATTATCGACCAGATTAATTTTGAATACTTCTGTTTTTGAAAAGAAGGATTGCCCATGGCAACTTTGAATACCTACTATTGCCATGATCATGCATGTTGTTATAGTGTTTAATCTAACAAACAGGTTGATGCCCGCTTCTAAGCCCGGGTGTTCGGTATTTTCGATTTGCTCGCCCGGTCTTTTTAGTGTTCCAAGAATACGGTCTTGCATAATTGAAGACCAAATTAATTTGACATTGTGATATGTTGTTGCAACGACACTAATCTAAGTTTGACGAGTTACACACTAAACAAAATGTTTGATGTGTTAGGGCATCTCCAAGACAACTCTTAAATTTTCTCCCGCATTCGTCCGTTGACAGGGGGAATCAGTCCGCGAACATGGATGCGGGAGGACGTCATCCAACCCTAGTCGCATACATCCGGCCTTTCTCTTTTTTTCAATTCCGCACGATTAAATAGTCACATGCAAAGGGTACAAACATTTAAATAGCCGCATGCAACACTAGTTTAAATTTAAAAAGGTTCAAATATTACATCCAACATTGTTGTCCCCTTTCATCGCCCGCTGATGCTTAATCAGATATTTCTTCAGCTGCTCGTGAGTTGGTCAATGCTGAATTTGTTGATGCATTTCAATAAACTCTTCAGATGTAGCTAGATTCTGGTCCGGAAGTTGGATAGGATCACCCTTGTTCTCAAATTGAAGGGTTGCGGCAGCATTGTCACCCTTATCCTTGACGACCATGTTATGCATGATCACACAACATGTCATCACCTCCCACAAGGTTTCCGGATCCCATTGTTTAGCAGGTCCACGAACAACTGCAAAACGGACTTTCAGAACTTCAAATGCCCTCTCGACATCCTTTCAAGCTGCTTCTTTTCTTTGGGCAAAGTGTGCATTTTTCCGACAAACTGGATTTCAGATTGTGCTGATAAAGATAGACCATGGAGGATAGATACCATCAACCAGATAGTAGTGCATGTTGTACTCATGTCCATTGACAATATAGTGGCACGGAGGAGCTTTTCCTTTAGTCAACCTCGCAAACAATGGCGATTGTTGCAGCACATTGATGTCATTGTGAGACCTGGGCATGCCAAACAAAGCATGCCAAATCCAAAGATCATGTGATGCAGCGGCTTCAAGAATGATGGTAGGCTTCTTAACATGACGCTGATATTGTCCTTGTAAACACTACTGCAGGATGTTGCTAACGCGACACTACGATTAGAGACCCTTCGACGAAACTGTGTGCGATGCCATAATCGCAAATGATGGTGTAAAAAACCCGTCAAAAAGGTGCAAAACGTTTGTGATGGAGGATGCATCAAATACGGTTCAGATTTTAGTTGCGTGTGCGATGCAGGGCATACGGTTCAGCTCAATTAACTATTTGCGACGAGGAGGAACAAAATACCGGCTGCGATGGCAATGCGAGTATAAACGAGTTGGAGTACTGTAGGGGCCCTATCCTCGATGGTTTCTGGGTCGTGTGGGAAGGACCCCCCTATCGCCCACACTCACTTGGCGACGGTTCCAAATGTCGTCGTGGAAAGGGGTTAAAAACCGTTTGTTTAGGACCGATGCGCAGCAGTGAAAGTCTTCGGACAATTCTTCCATTTCCAACATGCAGTCAAGAGATCCAAGCAAACCTAACCAACCTCTTGCTTCTGAGATTGCTAAGAGCCTCTCGGTGTCTGCCACAATTGGTTCTCTCAGGTACTAAGGTCCGAACACCTTGACCATGGCAGTGACAAACCTGACCATGGCATCTCCGCATGTGCTCTCAGACACCCGTAGGTACTCATTGCATGAATCAGCGGTCATGCTATATGCAAGCATCCGGAGTTCGGCCATGCACTTCTGTTAACCAGAGAAGCCAATCGTTCACACGACATCCTTCTTCAGGATGAAGTAGTCATCGTAGGATCAAATGATATGGTACAAACGATTGAAGACAGTCTTGCGCATCCGAAAACGCAGACGAAAATGGCTAGTAAATAGTGCATCTGGGGCAAAGTAGTCGGCCATCAGTGTCAAATGGGTGCACGCTATGTTGTGGTTGAGCACTCGATGGCCCTTGATCGAGCCCTTAAAATTAAGAACATGCTCCTATGCACACTCTGCATCTTCAAGGACCGTGTGCATCATCATCATCTCTTCGAAGTACTCCACGTCCGACGAGCCGTCGGGAGACTCAAGATACTACTTGTATATGTAGTTCAAATCAGAATCCATTGCTAGAAAGAAGAAGGGACAACTATTTTTAGCTCCGGCGAATCATTGAACAGTTGCCGGGCATCGTGAGAATAGAAGTAGCGGATTGTACCTGGCAGGGCGGCGGTCGAATGATAGGGGTTGAACGAAGACCGAGCAGAAGCGGGGTGGAGCCCTACTGGAGCACTGGAGCTGACGGAGAGGCGAAACATTTCTGATTTTTTTCAAACATTTCTTGAAAATTATTAACATTTTTTAAAAGCGAGCAATGTGAAAATCCAAGATTTATTTGAACAACAAAATTTATTTGATATTTCATTTTTTAAAAGCGTGAACATTTTTCGAAAATCCTGAACATTTTTTGAATTTTGACAACAAAATTTGATAATGCGAAATTTTGAACAATCTTCGAAAGCACAAACAATATTTTAAATTACTGAACATTTTTTAAACACGTGAACATTTTTAAGTTTCTGAGAAAAATTTGAAAAACATTATTCCTGCAAATTCATGATTTTTTTTCAAATTTTGAACAAAATACTCCGGAAAAATGGCAGTGCGAGGGATCAAACACTATAACTGCCGCTGTTGACCGCTCTTTGCTAGCCACACGAGCTAAGAGCAACTCTAGCAGACCCCGCATCCCGCCCCGACCCACAAAATAACCGCCAAAACGCAGGTCGGGGCGGAAAAACCAGCCCGATCAGACCCTGCATGCCGCCCCGGCCAGCAAAAAAAATTAGGGGGCGCGGCAAAATCCCGACCCCAACCCGGGAAAACGCGGGTTTCCCCATCGCGGCTGCGGTGCCCTGCATATAAGCGGAAGCGGTTGGTGGGGGGACATTTCATCTCGCGCTTTCTCCCACCAACCACCTCTCCCCTCCCCCCGCGCGCCGCCGCCGGCCGCCGCCCAAGATTCCGGCGACAGCAGCCGGCAGGAGCACGCCGGAAGGACGCCACGCGCACGAGGCCTCCCCTCCCTTCCCCCTGCGTCGATGGGCCGCCGGATTTGCAGATCTGCGACACTTCATCGCGGGTCGCCGGATTTGCTCTTTTCCGGCCGCCGGTTGCTGCCCCAGGCGATGGAGTGGTCGGGGAGCCTCTCCCGCAACCCAGGGAAGGGCGCATCGCCGCATGCAGGCACGGGTTCGTCCGCCCGCCGTCGCCGAAGGTTTGCGGGCATGGACTTGTCTGGTCGTCCATCGGGCTTGGCGCTCGCGCAACGTCTTTGTGGTCTGCCGATGCCGCTCATAGAGTGTGACGACTGCCCGCACCAAGTGCTGCGGCTCACTTCGGGCACGCCGAAGCACCCCGGATGGGTGTTCTACAAATGCGAAAACGACGGGGTACGTGCACTTGTGTTACCTCGTTCCATAGCTCATTCTTTAGTTCAATTGCGGTAGCTCACTTCGAGCTTGCTCAATGTTTTGTGTAGGACGATGGATGCTCATTTTGGTTTTGGGAAGGCCAATACATTGATTTGTTGATAGAAAGAAACTTAATAGATGTTAGTGCACTCCTTAGTACAATCAAAGGCAATGATGCGGCGGCATGTGCAACTAGAGGGGAAGCAACGTCTACTTCTTTGAAACCAAAGATGAAGAATGAAGAAAGCAAGATTAAGAATCCTCAGATCAACAATGAGTGCATGGAGAATATATTGCTTCAACTAGTGGGAACAGTTATGGAAGTTGGAAATCTTTTGAAATGCATACGTCTGGTTCTTGTTTTCTTTGGTTTTGCTATTCTAGCCAAGTTTGGTGATATCTTTTCTATCTAATTTTGTTGCAAAAGCAAAGAAAAGCATTATGCTAGATCAATTTAAGTTGCAAATCTAAATTTTGCGGGCCGGGAGGAGCTGCGCCAGATCAGAACCCGCAGAAGCCGACCCGTAAAAAAATATATTCCGCGAATATGCTTTTTTACGGGTCCACTATACGGGGTCTGCATTTGTGCCAGCCCGCGCCGACCCGCAAAAGCGGTTTTGCGCGAACTGCAAACGCATTTTGTGGGCCGGCGGGATACGGGGTCTGCTAGAGTTGCTCTAATAAGCTTCAGTGTCCAAGTAGGAAACACAGACTATAAGAACTATCCCTCAGCGATCGGATTACAGTAGTGAACCGATCTTTTCTCACTATTTCTTTTTTATTTTTCTTCATTCTTTGTTTCTTTTTTTCGTGGACTACAACAAAATTTCAAGAACATTTTTTGATTATTTCGAACATTTTTTCAAAAAATACGAACAAAAAACTTGAAACCATTTTTTCTTGAATTTCCCCCAAACATTTTTTTCTATTTTTGTAGAAAAAAATAAAAATAGGAATATTTTTGTTGCAAACAGTTTTGAAAGCGCCAACATTTTTTGAAACACCCAAGACATTTTTTCAATTTGCGAACAAATTTTGAAAAAGGGAACTTTTTTGTATTCGTGAACAAATTTTGAAAATGGGAACATTTTTTAAATCGATGAACTGTTTTTCAAATCCGTGAGCACTTGGGCCGATCCAACAGGTGTCAGACAGGAGCGACATCGTCGCCTAATTCAGCCAAGGCCTAATATTTTTTACTTTTTACTTGTCTTCTATTTTTTCATTAATTATTTTTTTCTCCTTTTCAAAGTTTGGATTGAATCCTGTTCTAAATTTGAAATAGTCTTTGTAATAGAAAAATAATAGTTTGAAGTAACAAATTTAAATTATTTTTCCTTCAAATATTTATTGAATGCTTTAAAAACATTTAATTTTTTTCAAATTTATCCCTTTTTATTTATTATTTATGTTAAACACTTAAAATAGCAGTTTTAAGTACTTGTGTAAATTATGATTTTAAATACTTTTTATTTCAAACCTGACGGGATGCTTACTATGGGCATGCCCGCCTGTTGATAAAAGTTAGGGTCATTTCAAGAATGTCCAGAAAACACCATGTTCAACGTACGGTGTTAGGGAAGGCAAGAAGGCTTCATGTGAGAGCACGTTGTTTCTTGACATCCGTCAAATGATCACAATTTTTTACATTGATTATATGACCAAAAACGCACCATGCCAAGTTATTTTGGTTCTTGATAATTTGTATTTTCTTGAGTTTTCTTGGTTAAAAATGCCGATAAATGGTCGAGCGTATTGCAACTTGCATACAGTGTCATTCAAACCTGGGATGGATGCCTAACATGAGCATGCCCACCTGCTACCTCTTAAGCATGTGTTGGTTTTCCCTTAAAGAGGAAAGGGTGATGCAGCATAGTAGCGTAAGTATTTCCCTCGGTTTTTTAGAACCAAGGTATCAATCCAATAGGAGGTAACACACAAGTCACCTAGTACCTGCACAAACAAACAAGAACCTCACAACCAACGCGATAAAGGGGTTGTCAATCCCTTCACGGTCACTTACGAAAGTGAGATCTGATAGAGATAATAAGATAAATATTTTTGGTATTCTTATGACATAGATTGGAAAATAAAGATTGCAAAATAAACGGTAATAGAAATAGCAAATTGATATGGAAATAATATGATGGAAGATAGACTTGGGGGGCCATAGGTTTCACTAGTGGCTTCTCTCAAGATAGCAAATTCTATGGTGGGTGAACAAATTACTGTCAAGCAATTGATAGAAAAGCGAATACTTATGAGAATATCTAGGCATGACCATGTATATAGGCATCACGTCCATGACAAGTAGACCGAAACGATTCTGCATCTACTACTATTACTCCACGCATCGACCGCTATCCAGCATGCATCTAGCGTATTAAGTTCATAAGAACAAAGTAACGCATTAGACAAGATGACATGATGTAGAGGGATAAACTCAAGCAATATGATATAAACCCCATCTTTTTATCCTCGATGGCAACAATACAATACGTGCCTTGCTGCCCCTGCTGTCACTGGGAAAGGACACCGCAAGATTGAACCCAAAGCTAAGCACTTCTCCAATTGCAAGAACGATCAATCTAGTAGGCCAAACCAAACTGATAATTCAAAGAGACTTGCAAAGATATTTAAATCATGCATAAAATATTTCAGAGAAGAATCAAATATTGTTCATAGATAATCTTGATCATAAACCCACAATTCATCGGATATCGACAAACACACCGAAAAGAATTACATCGATAGATCTTCAAGAGAATCGAGGAGAACTTTGTATTGAGATCCAAAGAGAGAGAAGAAGCCATCTAGCTAATAACTATGGACCCGAAGGTCTGTGGTAAACTACTCACACATCATCGGAGAGGCTATGTTGTTGATGTAGAAGCTCACCGTGCTCTATTCCCCCTCCGGCGGAGCGCCGGAAAAGGCCCCAAGATGGGATCTCACGGGGTATAGAAGGTTGCGGCGGTTGAAATAGGGTTTCGTGGTGCTCCTGGATGCTTTCGGGGTATATGGGTATATATAGAAGGAAGAAGTACGTCGGTGGAGCCGCGAGGGGCCCATGAAGGTGGGGGCGCCTCCTTCCCTGCCTCGTGGCGTCCTTGCTTCTTTCTTGACGCCCACTCCAAGTCTCCTGGATCATGTTTGTTCCAAAAATAACTCTCCCGAAGGTTTAATTCCGTTTGGATTCCGTTTGATATTCCTTTTTTGTGAAACACTGAAATAGGGAAAAAACAGCAATTTGCATTGGGCCTTTGGTTAGTCGGTTAGTCCCAAGAATAATATAAAAAGGTAAATTCAAGCCCATTAAACATCCAAAATAGATAATATAATAGCATGGAATAATAAAAAATTATAGATACGTTGAAGACGTATCAAGCATCCCCAAGCTTAATTCCTTCTCGTCCTCGAGTAGGTAAATGATAAAAACAGAATTTTTGATGTGGAATGCTACCTAGCATAATTATCAATGTAATTTTCTTTATTGTGGCATGAATGTTCAGATCTAAAAGATTAAAGACAAAAAGTTAATATTGACATAAAAATAATAATACTTCAAGCATACTAACAAAGCAATCATGTCTTCTCAAAATAACATGGCCAAAGAAAGTTATCCCTACAAAATCATATAGTCTGGCTATGCTCTATCTTCACCACACAAAATATTCAAATCATGCACAACCCCGATGACAAGCCAAGCAATTGTTTCATACACTTTTTCAAAACTTTTTCAATCTTCACACAATACATGAGTGTGAGCCATGGACATAGCACTATGGGTGGAATAGAATGGTGGTTGTGGAGAAGACAAAAAGGAGAAGATAGTCTCACATCAACTAGGCGTATCAACGGGCTATGGAGATGCCCATCAATAGATATCAATGTGAGTGAGTAGGGATTGCCATGCAACGGATGCACTAGAGCTATAAGTATATGAAAGCTCAAAAAGAAACTAAGTCGGTGTGCATCCAACTTGCTTGCTCATGAAGACCCAGGGCATTTTTGAGGAAGCCCATCATTGGAATATACAAGCCAAAAGTTCTATAATGAAAGATTCCCACTAGTATATGAAAGTGATCAACATGAGAGACTCTCTATCATGAAGATCATGGTGCTACTTTGAAGCACAAGTGTGGTAAAAGGATAGTAAACATTGTCCCTCTCTCTTTTTCTCATTTTTTTTTTATTTGGGCCTTTTCTCTTTTTTGGCTTCTTTGGCCTCTTTTATTTATTTTTCGTCCGGAGTCTCATCCCGACTTGTGGGGGAATCATAGTCTCCATCATCCTTTCCTCACTGGGACAATGCTCTAATAATGATGATCATCACACTTTTATTTTTCTTACAACTCAACAATTACAACTCGATACTTAGAACAAAATATGACTCTATATGAATGCCTCCGGCGGTGTACCGGGATATGCAATGAATCATGAGTGACATGTATGAAAGAATTATGAACGGTGGCTTTGCCACAAATACGATGTCAACTACATGATCATGCTAAGCAATATATGACAATGATGGAGTGTGTCATGATAAACGGAACGGTGGAAAGTTGCACGGCAATATATCTCGGAATGGCTATGGAAATGCCATAATAGGTAGGTATGGTGGCTGTTTTGAGGAAGGTATATGGTAGGTGTATGATACCGGCGAAATGTGCGCGGTATTAGAGAGGCTAGCAAAGGTGGAAGGGTGAGACTGCGTATAATCCATGGACTCAACATTAGTCATAAAGAACTCATATACTTATTGCAAAAACCTAGAAGTTATCAAAGAAAAGTATGACGCGCATGCTCCTAGGGGGATAGATTGGTAGGAAGAGATCATCGCTCGTCCCCGACTGCCACTCATAAGGAAGACAATCAATAAATAAATCATGCTCCGACTTCATCACATAACGGTTCACCATACGTGCATGCTACGGGAATCACAAACTTCAACACAAGTATTCTTTAAATTCACAACTACTCAACTAGCATGACTTTAATATTATCACCTCCATATCTCAAAACAATTATCATGCTTCAATCTTTTCTTAGTATTCAACACACTCAAAAGAAAGTTTCACAAATCTTGAATACCAAGATATTATTATTAAGCAAATTACCATGCTATTAAGAGAATCTCAAAATAATTTAAGTGAAGCATGAGAGATCAGTAGTTTCCTTAAAACAAATCCACCACTGTGCTCTAAAAAATCTAAGTGAAGCACATAGAGCAAAATTATAACGCTCAAAAGATATAAGTAAAGCGCATAGAGCAAAATTACTTAGCTCAAAAGATATAAGTGAAGCACATAGAGAATTCTATCAAATTTTAATTCATGTATGGCTCTCTCAAAAGGTGTGTACAACAAGGATGATTGTGGCATACTAAGACACAAAGACACAAATAAGACAAGACGCTCCAAGCAAAACACATATCATCTTGGTGACTAAAAGTATAGCTCCAAGTAAATTACCGATGGAAGTGGACAAAAGAGGGGATGCCTTCCGGGGCATCCCCAAGCTGACTTTTTGGTGTCCTTGGATTATCTTGGGGGTGCCATGGCATCCCCAAGATTAGCTCTTGCACTCCTTCACGATTAGGGGTTGTCAATCCCTTCACGGTCACTTACGAGAGTGAGATCTGATAGATATAATATTTTTGGTATTTTTGGTATAAAGATGCAAAGTAAAAAGTAAAAGCAAAGTAAAAAGCAAAGAAAGATTAAAGTGATGGAGATTGATATGATGAGAATAGACCCGGGGGCCATAGGTTTCACTAGTGGCTTCTCTCAAGAGCATAAGTATTCTACGGTGGGTGAACAAATTACTGTTGAGCAATTTACAGAATTGAGCATAGTTATGAGAATATCTAGGCATGATCATGTATATAGGCATCACGTCCGTGACAAGTAGACCGAAACGATTCTGCATCTACTACTATTACTCCACTCATCGACCGCTATCCAGCATGCATCTAGAGTATTAAGTTAAAAACAGAGTAACGCCTTAAGCAAGATGACATGATGTAGAGAGATAAATTCATGCAATATGAAATAAACCCCCATCTTGTTATCCTCGATGGCAACGATGCAATACGTGCCTTGCTGCCCCTTTTGTCACTGGGAAAGGACACCGCAAGATCGAACCCAAAGCTAAGCACTTCTCCCATGGCAAGAACTACCAATCTAGTTGGCCAAACCAAACGGATAATTCGAAGAGACTTGCAAAGATAACCAATCATACATAAAGAATTCAGAGAAGATTCAAATATTATTCATAGATAGACTTGATCATAAACCCACAATTCATCGATCTCAACAAACACACCGCAAAAAGAAGATTACATCGAATAGATCTCCACAAGAGAGGGGGAGAACTTTGTATTGAGATTCAAAGAGAGAGAAGAAGCCATCTAGCTACTAACTATGGACCCGAAGGTCTGAGGTAAACTACTCACACTTCATCGGAGGGGCTAGGATGATGTAGAAGCCCTCCGTGATGACGGCCCTCTTCCGGTGAAGCTCCGGAATAGGCCCCAAGATGGGATCTCGTGGATACAGAAAGTTGCGGCGGTGGAATTAGGTTTTTGGCTCCTCTTCTGATCATTTGGGGGTACGTAAGTATATATAGGAGGAAGGAGTACATCGGTGGAGCTCCGAGGGGCCCACGAGGCAGGGGGAGCGCCCTAGGGGGGGCGCCCCCCACCCTCGTGACCTCCTCTTTGATCCCTTGCAGTAGCGTCCAAGTCTCCAGGATCACGTTTGGTGAGAAAATCACGTTCCCGAAGATTTTATTCCGTTTGGACTCCGTTTGATATTCTGTTTCTCCGAAACACTGAAATAGGCAAAAAAACAACAATTCTGGGATGGGCCTACGGTTAATAGGTTAGTCCCGAAAATAATATAAAAGTGGAAAATAAATCCCAATATAGTCCAAAATAGTAGATAATATAGCATGGAGCAATCAAAAATTATAGATACGTTGGAGACGTAAGAGGCATCCCCAAGCTTAATTCCTGCTCGTCCTCGAGTAGGTAAATGATAAAAAGAGAATTTTTGATGAGGAGTGCTACTTGGCATAATTTCAATGTAAATCTTCTTCATTGTGATATGAATATTCATATTAGACAGATTCAAGGCAAAAGTTTATATTAACATAAAAAATTAATACTTCAAGCATACTAACAAAGCAATTATGTCTTCTCAAAATAACATGGCCAAAGAAAGTTATCCCTACAAAATCATATAGTCTGGCTATGCTCTATCTTCACCACACAAAGTATTTAAATCATGCACAACCCCGATGACAAGCCAAGCAATTGTTTCATACTTTTGGTGTTCTCAAACTTTTTCAATCTTCATGCAATATACGAGCGTGAGCCATGGACATAGCACCATAGGTGGAATAGAATGGTGGTTGTGGAGAAGACAAAAGGAGAAGATAGTCTCACATCAACTAGGCATATCAACGGGCTATGGAGATGCCCATCAATAGATATCAATGTGAGTGAGTAGGGATTGCCATGCAACGGATGCACTAGAGCTATAAGCGTATGAAAGCTCAAAAAGCAACTAAGTGGGTGTGCATCCAACTTGCCTGCTCACGAAGACCTAGAGCATTTTGAGGAAGCCCATCATTGGAATATACAAGCCAAGTTCTATAATGCAAAATTCCCACTAGTATATGAAAGTGACAACATAGGAGACTCTCTATCATGAAGATCATGGTGCTACTTTGAAGCACAAGTGTGGTAAAAGTATAGTAGCATTGTCCCTTCTCTCTTTACTCTCATTTTTTGGGGCCTTCTTTTTTTATGGCCTTTCTTTTTTTTCATCCGGAGTCCCATCCCGACTTGTGGGGGAATCATAGTCTCCATCATTCTTTCCTCACTTGAGACAATGCTCTAATAACAATGATCATCACACTTCTATTTACTTACAACTCAAAAATTACAGCTCGATACTAGAACAAAATATGACTATGTGAATGCCTCCAGTGGTGTACAAGGATGTGCAATGAATCAAGAGTGACATGTATGAAAGAATTAGAATGTGGCTTTGCCACAAATACGATGTCAACTACATCATCATGCAAAGCAATATGACAATGATGAAGCGTGTCATAATAAACGGAACGGTGGTAAGTTGCATGGCAATATATCTTGGAATGGCTATGGAAATGCCATAACAGGTAGGTATGGTTGCTGTTTTGAGGAAGGTATAAGGTGGGTTTATGGTACCAGCGAAAGTTGCGCGGTACTAGAGAGGCTAGCAATGGTGGAAGGGTGAGAGTGCGTATAATACATGGACTCAACATTAGTCATAAAGAACTCACATACTTATTTCAAAAATCTATTAGTTATCGAAACAAAGTACTACGCGCATGCTCCTAGGGGGATAGATTGGTAGGAAAAGACCATCCCTCGTCCCCGACCGTCACTCATGAGGAAGGCAATCAATAAATAAATCATGCTCCAACTTCATCACATAATGGTTCACAATACGTGCATGCTACGGGAATCACAAACTTTAACACAAGTATTTCTCGAATTCACAACTACTCAACTAGCATGAGTCTAATATCACCATCTTCATATCTCAAAACAATCATCACGTATCAAACTTCTCATAGTATTCAATGCACTTTTTATGATAGTTTTATTATACCCATCTTGGATGCCTATCATACTAGGACTAATTTTATAGCCAAAGCAAATTACCATGCTGTTTAATAAGACTCTCAAAATAATATAAGTGAAGCATGAGAGATCAATAATTTCTATAAAATAAAACCACCACCGTGCTCTAAAAAGATATAAGTGAAGCACTAGAGGAAAATTATCTAGCTCAAAAGATATAAGTGAAGCACATTGAGTATTCTAATAAATGCCGATTCATGTGTGTCTATACCAAAAGGTGTGTACGGCAAGGATGATTGTGGTAAACTAAAAATCAAATACTCAAATTGTACAAGACGCTCCAAGCAAAACACATATCATGTGGTGAATAAAAATATAGCCTCAAGTAAAGTTACCGATGGACGAAGACGAAAGAGGGGATGCCTTCCGGGGCATCCCCAAGCTTAGGCTTTTGGTTGTCCTTGAATTTTACCTTGGGGTGCCTTGGGCATCCCCAAGCTTAGGATCTTGCCACTCTTTATTCCAAGATCCATCAAATCTTTACCCAAAACTTGAAAACTTCACAACACAAAACTTCAACAGAAATCTCATGAGCTTCGTTAGTATAAGAACACAAACCACCACTTCAAGGTACTGTAATGAAATCGTTTTTTATTTATATTCATGTTAAACCTACTGTATTCCAACTTCTCTATGGTTCATACCCCCGATACTAGCCATAGATTCATCGAAATAAGCAAACAACACACGAAAAACAGAATCTGTCAAAAACAGAACAGTCTGTAGTAATCTGTAGGTTTCGAATACTTCTGTAACCCCAAAAATTCTTAAATAAATTGTTGGACGCGGGGAATTTGTCTATTAATCATCTGCAAAAAGAATCAACTTAATTTCACTCTCCAGTAAAAACATGGCAGAAGATCTCGTGAGCGCTAAAGTTTCTGTTTTTTTACAGCAAGATCACAAAGACTTCCCCCAAGTCTTCCCAAAGGTTCTACTTGGCACAAAAGCATAAAACCACATCTAAAAAGAAGCTAGATGAATTATTTATTACTAAACATAAACAAAAAACAAGAAACAAAAATAAAATTGGGTTGCCTCCCAACAAGTGTATCGTTTAAAGCCCCTAGCTAGGCATAAAAACAAGAATAGATCTAGGTATTGTCATGATAATGATAAGGTAACTCATCTCATAATTCCCACGTTCAGCAGCAAGCTTTCTTTGTGGCAAGCAAAAGTAATTAAAAGGGCTAAATTTAATGGTACAAAAGTCCCCAAGATCAAGCTCGGGAGGTATTGGTTCCTCCTTTGGCCCCTCATATAGCACAACCAATTCATCATTATAAGCATTCTTTTGGCAAAAAGTCATGAGCCCTTGTTCAAGGGAAAAACCCAATCCATTGTTTTGGATAGAAAAATTATCATTAAGTTCAGAGATCCTGTCAACAAGAACATCAGTAGGAACCTTCTTTCTAAGGTTTTCGTTAAATGCAACATGATCTAAAGATCATAAGCGCATTATGTCCTCTTGATAAAAAAGGATTGCTTCTATGGGAGGACGGCCGGCATCCACCCTATAATGCGCAAAAATTTCATTAACCTCTTTTATTATAAATCTGAACTCATGAGCTAAAAAGATGATAGCTGCTCACTTAATAGTAGAATGCTCAATATTAGAAAATTCTAGAAATATCCTCTGTATGCAAGGATGCATATGGATAAATTATCTTTCAAATTCAACAACAAGAAACGATATAGCATCCGCAAGACTACTAGTTTTATGAAGAATAGACCCGCTCATGGTGGGAAAAGCACCGGCACAAGTAAAGAAATCTTGAATAACTGCTTTTACGATAAAATTACCACTACCAATCCGATACTTTTTAGTGTGTAAAATAGTAGGTTCTTCATGAGGATCAACAAAAGCATCAAAGTTTTCCATGTTATTACCACTATCCTTATCAACGATAACCTCCCCAATTTCAGACATGATGGCAGCAAGAGGCAAGCAAAAAGAGGCAAACGGAAAAAGAAGCAAGCGGAAAAGAGGGCGAATAAAACGGCAAGGGTGAAGTGGGGGCGAGGAAAACAAGAGGAAAATGGCAAATAATGTAATGCGAGGGATAAGAGTTTGTGATGGGTACTTGGTATGTCTTGACTTGATGCAACCTCCTCGGCAACGGCGCCAGAAATCCTTCTTGCTACCTCTTGAGCATGCGTTGGTTTTCCCTTGAAGAGGAAAGGGTGATGCAGCACAGTAGCGTAAGTATTTCCCTCAGTTTTGAGAACCAAGGTATCAATCCAGTAGAAAGTAAAACACAAGTCACCTAGTACCTGCACAAACAAACAAGAACCTCGCAACCAACGCGATAAAGGGGTTATCAATCCCTTCACGGCCACTTACGAAAGTAAGATCTGATAGAGATAATAAGATAAATATTTTTGGTATTTTTATGATATAGATTGGAAAATAAAGATTGCAAAATAAATGGTAATAGAAATAGCAAATTGATATGGAAATAATATGATGGAAGATAGACCTGGGGGCCATAGGTTTCACTAGTGGCTTCTCTCAAGATAGCAAATTCTATGGTGGGTGAACAAATTATTGTCGAGCAATTGATAGAAAAGCGAATACTTATGAGAATATCTAGGCATGATCATGTATATAGGCATCACGTCCGTGACAAGTAGACCGAAACGATTCTGCATCTAGTACTATTACTCCACACATCGACCGCTATCCAGCATGCATTTAGAGTATTAAGTTCATAAGAACAGAGTAACGCATTTGGCAGGATGGCATGATGTAGAGCGATAAACTCAAGCAATATGATATAAACCCCATCTTTTTATCCTCGGTGGCAACAATACAATATGTGCCTTATTGCCCCTACTGTCACTGGGAAAGGACACTGCAAGATTGAACCCAAAGCTAAGCACTTCTCC
Organism: Triticum urartu; assembly: GCF_003073215.2. NCBI lineage: Eukaryota > Viridiplantae > Streptophyta > Magnoliopsida > Poales > Poaceae > Triticum > Triticum urartu. Next base: position 51,632,290 of record NC_053026.1, on the reverse strand, counting down.
CAATGTAAGAACGATCAACCTAATTGGCCAAATCAAACTGATAATTCAAAGAGACTTGCAAAGATATTTAAATCATGCATAAAAGATTTCAGAGTAGAATCAAATATTGTTCATAGATAATCTTGATCATAAACCCATAATTCATCGGATCTCGACAAACACACCACAAAAAGAATTACATCGCATAGATCTCCAAAAGAATCGAGGAGAACTTTGTATTGAGATCCAAAGAGAGAGAAGAAGCCATCTAGCTAATAACTATGGACCCGAAGGTATGTGGTAAACTACTCACACATCATCGGAGAGGCTATGATGTTGATGTAGAAGCCCTCCATGATCAATTCCCCCTCCGACGGAGCACCGGAAAAGGCCCCAAGATGGGATCTCACGGGTACAGAAGGTTGCGGCGGTGGAAATAGGGTTTCGTGGTGCTCCTGGATGTTTTCGGGGTATATGGGTATATATAGGAGGAAGAAGTACATCGGTGGAGCTGTGAGGAGCCCACGAGGGTGGGGGCGCGCCTACCCCCCTGGGCGTGCCTCCCTGCCTCGTCGCCTCCTTGATTCTTTCTTGACGTCCACTCCAAGTCTCCTGGATCACGTTTGTTCCAAAAATAACTCTCCCGAAGGTTTCACTCCGTTTGGATTCCGTTTGATATTCCTTTTCTGCGAAACACTGAAATAGGCAAAAAAATACCAATTTGCACTGGGCCTTTGGTTAGTAGGTTAGTCCCAAGAATAATATAAAAAGGTAAATTAAAGCCCATTAAACATCCAAAATAGATAATATAATAGCATGGAACAATCAAAAATTATAGATACGTTGGAGACGTATCACCACCTTCTTGCAATACTTAGGGACATTTCAAGAATGCCAAAAGCCTCCATTTGAGAGCACCTTGTTTCTCAACATCTGTAAAATGAAATCAATTTTTTTCATTAGCTTTCATGACCAATTCAAGGCACCATTTCAAGTTTTTTTGTTTTCAACATTTTTTTGTATTTTCTATAGCTTTCCCGGTCAAAAAAGGCCGATAAATGGCCGGGCATTTTGCAAGTTGCATATGGTGTCGAAAATTGCTAAAACCTCGCATGGTTGGCTAACATGGGCATGCCCACCTTCTTGTAAAATTTGGGGTCAATTTAAGAATGTCCAAAACTAAGCCATGTCCAATGGAGGGTGTTCGGGTAGGTCAGAAAGCTCAATTTGAGAGCACGTTGTTTCTCGACATCTGACAACTTACCCCAATTTTTATTGGTTTGCACGACAAATTCAAGGCACCATGCTGAGTTGTGTTGGTTTTTGATAGTTTTTGCATTTTCTGGAATTTTCTCGGTCAAAAAGTCCCATAGATGGCCAAACATGCCGCAACTTGCATACATTGTCAGAAATCGTTCAAACCTAGCATGCAGGCCTACTATGCACATGCTCGCCTCCTTGCAAAAGTTGGGGTTATTTTAAGAATGTTCAAACTAGACAATGTTCAACGAAGGGTGTGCGAGTAGGCTATAAGGCTCCGTATGAGAGCACACTGTTTTTCGACATCGTCAAATGGCCCCAATTTTTACATGGTCTTGTATGAGCAATTCAAGATGCCATGCCAAGTTGTTTTGGTTTTCGACAATTTTCATTTTCTGGAGTTTTCTCGGTGAAAAAAGGTCGAGAAATGACCGGACGTGTCGTAACTTGCATACGGTGTCAAAAATCATTCAAAACCGGCATGGATGCCTACAATGGTGTAACACCCCGGATGTAATTTACCTTATATGTACTCCAACTCTTGCTGTTTCCGGTGCTAAGTTATTTTATTTCCTCGGGTTCGGGTTTTTGTCTCCGTGTGTTGTTGCTGTTGTCATGCATCTCATATCATGTCATCATGTGCATTGAATTTGCATACGTGTTCGTCTCATGCATCCGAGCATTTTCCCCGTTGTCCATTTTGCATTCCGACGCTCCTATCTCATCCGGTGGTCCTTTCTACCTTCCTTTCGTGTGTGGGTGTTAAACATTTCTGGATTGGACCGAGACTTGCCAAGTGGCCTTGGTTTACTACCGGTAGACCGCCTGTCAAGTTTCGTACCATGTGGACTTCGTTTGATGCTCCAACGGTTAACCGAGGGACCGAGAAGGCCTCATGTGTGTTGCAGCCCAACACCCTTCCAATTTGGCCCAAAACCCACCAAAACCCTCTCCATCATCTAGAGCGTTCGATCACGATCGCGTGGCCGAAAACCACACCTCATTTGGACTCTCCTAGCTCCTCCTATGTACGATGATCCCTGTTAAGCATCCATGGCTGAATGGTTAAAGCACCCAACTCATAATTGGTAAATTTGCGGGTTCAATTCCTGCTGGATGCACACGAACGGGAACATTCCATAAGTCTATTGGAACTGGCTCTATATCCATGGAATCTCATCCATCATCCATACATAACGACCTATAAATAGGTCCTCCTCCGAAATTCACGGGTCTTCGTCCCCCCCTAACCCTAGATCAGCTCCACCTCGCCGCCGGACGCGTCTGATTCGGACCGGATGTTGTCCGCCCGCCGCCATCGACCTACCAGAAGACGCCACGTGTCCCGGGCGCGCCCACATCGCCGCCCCCTCCGCCGCCGGCCCGCCAGGCCCGCGCGGGGCCCTCCCCGGCCCGCGCGCCCGCCGCCGCCTGTCGCCCGCTCCGCCACGACGCCTCCCGCGCCCGACCGCGCGCACCCGCCGCCGACGAGCTCCGCACCGCCGCCCGGTCGCCGTTCCGCCGGCCGCCGCCTCACCTACCATCGCCGCCGCACCGCGTCGGCTCCAGCGCCGCCCAAGCGCCGCCCGAACCTCGCCGCCCGTCCTCTCCTCCACTCCGGCAAGCCGCCGGCCTCCTCCACACCAACTCCGGCCGCCTCCCTCGCGAACTCCGGCGATCGACGAACTCCGGCGAGTGCATCGGTTCCTGTGCACAATCTGGATCTAGATCTGGATCTTGAGGTTGACCTAATCTTGCCCGAAACCCTAGATATTTTAGCATATTTCATCATGTCGTATCTCCGTAACCGTAGCTCCGTTTTGGGCGTGTAGCATATCAAAATGTTCGTCTCAAAGAGTACATCATTTCATCTCATTGCATCACTTTTATTTGAGCTCATCTTGATGCCCGAAATGCTATTGGAATAGAGCTATTTGAGTTAATTGTCAGATCTGCTGCACCAAATAGCTATTTGTCATTTTTGCCATGATTAATGTGTGCATGATATGCTCCTGAGTTTTACATGAGTTTTGTTATATGCTTTGTCATCTTTACAGAGGTGCTTACCATGTATTTTTGTGATATGTGTGGTGACTAGCACAAGCTTGCAAAGTAGTGCATTTGTTAATGCTGATTTCAGGGACTTAGAATTTCATTAAGTCCTTGATCTGATTTTATCAATATGCCATATGTTCATGTTGTTTCCTAGTGATCCGTGCCTATTTTGAGGATGATCAGTAAGGATGATTCGTTAACCTTGTGGTGCTCTACCCAGACATTTCTTTGTTTGCATTTATGGAGCAACCTAACTTGAGTCAATCGAGCTCTACTTTTGCTATTTCATGAATCCTGGTAGATTGTCTACTTGTTAGCGATTTTGCCAAGGATGTTGTTGTTGATCCGTGCATGCTATGTTGTTGTTCTTGCCATGGCTAGCTTATATGATATGTATTATTGATGGATGTTTGCTTGGTTTGTCATGCATTGCTCTGTAGTGAATGCATCGAGCTCGTAAACATGCCTACTTGTTAACAGATTTGCATGTTCCAGTTTTTCTCTAAGTCTGAGATCTGGTTATGTTTTTGCCATGTTCACATGCTTGCAATTGTATTTTCAGATCCCTTTTGGCTCAAGATCACTTAGGGACTTTTGTTAAGCTCTTTGAGTAGCTCCATGCCATGCCTTGCTTTGCCATGTTAAGTTCCTATAGCATATAGTTATCGTGCTCCAAAGTGTGCTACCTGATCTGAAATTCCAGACTTTAATTTCACTAAGTTTGAAACCTGTTTATCATTTGCATTTTTGCCATGCTTGTTTGAACCTGTTAATGGATGAATTGGCCGTGGCTCAGTGTTCATCTTTTGTCAAGCATCACGAGTGGATCCCTTACATGTATTTTGTTGTCATGTTTGAGTGCTGTAGCATAATTATCTTGATGCATTTAGATGGCTACTTGCTGTTTATCGCAGACCGGTGCCATATTTGTCTTGCTTGCCATTTCCAAACCGTGCATCCGATTCCGGTGTTCTTTATATCGATTTCAACCGAAATCACCTCACCTTTCCAGTGGCACTCTTGGATTTCCAAGTTGAGGCCAGGTTCTATCTTTCCTTGTCAAATCTTGCATATGCATCACATATCGCATCCTGCATAGCATACCATGTTTGCATCATGTTGTTTGAGCTTTGCACGTGGTTGATTGTGTTCCTTTTGCTTGTTTGTCTTGTTTGGGTAGAGCCGGGAGACGAGTTCTCTAACGAGGAGCCCGTTGAGTTTTCTTTCGAGGATCCAGTCAACTCTGACAACTTTGCAGGCAAGATGATCATACCCTCGAAATCACTTCTATCTTTGCATGCTAGATGCTCGCTCTTTTGCTATGCCTATGCTATGATGCCTACCACTTGCTTATCATGCCTCCCAAATTGCCATTTCAAACCTCTAACCCACCATGTCCTAGCAAACCGTTGATTGGCTATGTTACCGCTTTGCTCAGCCCCTCTTATAGCGTTGCTAGCTGCAGGTGAAGATTGGAGATCGTTCCTTGTTGGAACTTTGTTTATTTGTTGGGATATCACTATATTATCTTATTATCTTAATACATCTATATACTTGGTAAAGGGTGGAAGGCTCGGCCTTTCGCCTAGTGTTTTGTTCCACTCTTGCCGCCCTAGTTTCCGTTATATCGGTGTTATGTTCCCGGATTTTGCGTTCCTTACGCGGTTGGGTGATAATGGGAACCCCTTGACAGTTTGCCTTGAATAAAACTCCTCCAGAAAGGCTTATCCGAGTGTGCCCTGAGAACGAGATATGTGCAGCTCCTATCGGGATTTGTCGGCACATTCGGGCGGTGTTGCTAGATTTGTTTTATCTTTGTCGAGGTTGTCTTGTAGAACCGGGATACCGAGTCTGATCGGAATGTCTCGGGAGAAGGTTTATCCTTCGTTGACCGTGAGAGCTTGTGATGGGCTAAGTTGGGACTCCCCTGCAGGGTTTTAAACTTTCGAAAGCCGTGCCCGCGGTTATGGGCAGATGGGAATTTGCTAATGTCCGGTTGTAGATAACTTGAACCTTAATTTAATTAAAATGAATCAACTGCGTGTGTTACCGTGATGGTCTCTTCTCGCCGGAGTCCGGGAAGTGAACACGGTGTTGGAGTAGTGTTTGTCGTAGGTTGATATTTAGTTCTTCATTCGTGCTTTGCCTTCTCTTCTCGCTCTCTTTTGCGAACAGGTTAGCCACCATATATGCTAGTCGCTTGCTGCATGCTCCACATATTACCTTGCCTTTCCTATAAGCTTAAATAGTCTTGATCGCGAGGGTGCGAGATTGCTGAGTCCCCGTGACTCACAGATTACTTCCAAACCAGATGCAGGGCCCGATGACTCCATTCCAGATGATGCGCTTGAGCTCAAGTGGGAGTTCGACGAAGACTCACGCCGTTACTATGTGTCTTTCCCTGATGATCAGTAGTGGTGCCCAGTTGGGACGATCGGGACCATGTCGCTTGTTGGGGTTGATCTTTTATTTTGGTACTGTAGTCGGACTATGAGTGTATTGGATGATTGTAATGTTATTCATGTACTTTGTGTGACGTGGCGAGTCTAAGCCAACTATGTACCTTTCCCCTTATTATCTATTTACATGGGTTGTTGTGAAGATTACCTTACTTGCGGCATTGCTTTCAATGCGGTTATGCCTCTAAGTCGTGCTTTGACACGTAGGAGCTATAGCCGCATCGAGGGCGTTACAAGTTGGTATCAGAGCCTTCCCCGACCTTAGGAGCCCCCACTGCTTGATCGAATTAGCGGATGAGTTGAGTCTAGAAAAAAATGTTTTGAGTCATTTAGGAATTATATATCGGAGAGTTTAGGTATTCTTTTTACTCCCCAGTCCCTTCATCGCTCTGGTAATGCATCCTGACGTAGAGTTTTGATTCTTCTCTTCTCAAATTTCACTAAAAAAAATTTAGGATCACGCGGGTATCTTGGAATCGTTCCGATCGATTTGTGACGAGAACATTGTTCTTGGTGCCTCCTTTCATTTAGGGGTTGTGGCAGTGTCCCGGGGAGTTGAGCTCCGAGGTGTTGTCGTCACAATTTTATCGTTGCAGTTCTGGAATACCTGAGTTTAGTTCGCCGACATAAAAAATCTCTTTTATGCAGTTGTTGGTGAGATAACCTCGACGCCACCCAGTACTGGGGCGGGAGTTCGGGAGTATTGCCATAACTTGTATAACGGATGCTTTTCGAAGGTTGAGGTAGACGATTTCTGAAGTTTTCTCGGTTATGTGTTGAAGGATGGATACAGCTGGATGAAGGATTTGCTAGATTTGGGTGAGACATTATGCTTCCCCTGTATCCCCAACACCTGATTGCATAACCGGAAAGGTTCGGGAGTTTCATAGGTGGGAATTCTTGTAGCTCTAGTTCTTCTTCCACGGATATTTGGTTTGAGATTGGGTGATCCTTACCGAGTATTCGTTCTTGTTCCGTACCTTGTTGATTTTATTCCTCTACCTAAATTCTAAGTGGCTTCTCAATTTATGGATATGTGACCATTTCAATTGGAATGCATTCGTTCATTTTGTTCGGATGTGAAGACTATATGTTGCAATTTCAACCCGTTCGATTCAGCTTCAATTTTTGTCTATCAATGTGCTAATGGATGTCAACCTCTTCAGGATGGCTCCTCCAACGCGCACGACTTCAAATCCTGATCCGCCACCACCACCTCCTCCTCCGGAGGCATGGCTAGCTGTGATGGCCGCTACCAATGCAAACACGCAGTTGATCATGCAAATTCTTCAAGAGCGCAACCAAGCGAATCAAGGCAACCAAGGCAGCCAGGGCAACAATCAGAATCGCTTTGCTACACTCAATCAGTTCCTTGCTAACCAGCCAAAGACTTTCAGCAATTGTGTTGAGGCAACTAACGCTGATGATTGGCTCGTGGACTTGTGCAAGCATTTCGAGTGCAGTAACGTCAGACCTGAGGACTTTGTCAAGTTCGCTTCCTTCCAACTCAAAGACCAAGCTGCAGAATGGTTTCAGCAGTACAAAGATTCCATAGGAGGCCGTGTGATTACCTGGGATGAATTCCGTCAAGACTTCAAAGCTCATCATATTCCTCAGAGCGTGGTTGAAAGCAAGCGTGAGGAATTCCGCAACCTGAAGCAAGGCTCTATGTCTGTCTATGACTACAACAAGATGTTTCAGAAGCTCGCCCACTTTGCTAAGCAGGACGTCCCTGACGAGAAGAGCATGATATACCAGTTCAGGGGTGGTCTCAGAGAAGGAATCCAGTTAGCTCTTGTCCTCTTTGAGCCCAGGAGGTACGATGAGTTTTACAACATGGCATTGAAGCAAGAGGCTGCTCAACTGAAGTGCGATGCTTCCAAGAAGCGAGTCAGAGATGCTACTCCTTCTTCCTCTACTCAAGTGGCTAAGCAGCAGAAGTATTGGCTTCCTCCTACTCCGTTCCGTCAGCCGTATCAACAGAAGAGCAAAGGTGGCAGTGGATCTTCCCACCCACCCAACCCTGGCTTTCAGAACAAGACTTCGTCTCAAGCTCCAAGATCGAGTGCTCCGTATCACCGTCCGCTTTCAGAGGTCACGTGCAACAAGTGCCAACAGAAGGGTCACTATGCCAACAAATGTTTCAATCAGAGGCGTCTCCCTCCTCCTCCTCCTCCTCCTGTGAGATCGGCAAGTACAACTGTGGTCAAGCATAACCCCAAGTACGCCAAGGTCAACATGGTGAATGCAGCTCAGGCAGAGGACTCGTCAGATATCATCATGGGTAACCTTCCTGTTAACGATATTCCTGCAAGAGTTCTTTTTGACACTGGTGCATCGCATTGTTTCATCTCGAGACCGTTTGCATCTAAGCATGATTTTGTTACTCAAGTGTTACCGAAACCGTTGGCTATTGTCTCTCCGGCCCGTCAAATGACATCTCGAGTATGCGTCCCGGATGTTTCAATCACATTGGGTGACTATAAGTTCTTGTCCTCTCCAAATGTTCTTGGTGACTCAGATATTGATCTTATTCTCGGAATGGATTGGCTTTCTAAGCACAAGGCTCAGCTTGATTGTGCAGCCAGGCAGATTCAATTGAATCATTCGTCTGAGGATGTAATTGTCTTTGCCGCTCGTGATGATACCATCCGTCTGTTTTCTCTCAATGAGAAGGGTGAACTGGATGCCATCTCGCAAATTCCAGTCGTTTGCGAATATCAAGACATCTTTCCAAAAGAGCTTCCAGGAATGCCTCTGCACCGGCCAGTTGAATTCATCATCGATCTTGAGCCTGGCACGGAACCGGTTTGCAAACGCCCTTACAAGCTTCGACCTGAAGAGTTGAAGGAGTTGAAGAAGCAACTCGATATTCAAGAACTAATGGGTCTCATCTGACCTAGTTCTTCTCCGTGGGGTTGTGGAGTTCTTTTTTGTGAAGAATAAGGATGGAACGGACCGACTTTGCGTTGACTACCGTCCATTGAACAAGAAAACTATCAAGAACAAGTACCCACTTCCCAACATCAATGAGCTGTTAGAACAACTCAGAGGTGCCCAAGTATTCTCCAAGCTTGATCTCTGTATGGGTTATCACTAGATTCGAATCCGTGAGCAAGATATTCCCAAGACAGCTTTCAGAACAAGCTATGGTTCATATGAATACACTGTCATGTCTTTTGGCCTCGTCAACGCTCCTCCGACTTTCTCTCGCATGATGAACTTCATCTTCAACGCCTACACAAATGACTTCGTTTTGGTCTATCTCGACGACATTCTGGTCTTTTCGAAGAACAAGGAAGATCATGCCAAGTACTTGTGTTTGGTACTCGATAAGCTCAGGGAACATCAGTTCTACGCCAAGTTCTCAAAGTGCGAGTTTTGGCTCGATGAGGTTCTCTATCTTGGGCATATCATCTCTGCCAAGGGCATTGCGGTGAATCCTGAGAAGGTGTCTGCAATTGTGAATTGGGAACCACCTCAGAACGTGAAGCAACTCCGCAGCTTCCTTGGTCTCGCAAGGTACTGTCGAAGGTTCGTGGAGAACTTTTCTAAGATCGCGAAGCCTCTTTCAAACCTTCTCCAGAAGCACGTCAAGTACGCCTGGTCTCAGGAATGTGACATCGCTTCCAACACTTTGAAAGAGAAATTGGTCACTGCTCCAGTTCTGACTCCTCCTGATGAATCCAAACCGTTCGAGGTCTTCTGCGATGCCTCTCTTCAAGGTCTTCATGCAGTGTTGATGCAAGAGAAGAAAGTTGTGGCTTATACCTCTCGCCAGTTGAAGCCCAACGATAAGAACTACCCCACTCATGACCTCGAGTTGGCGGCAGTTGTGCATGCTCTTTTGACTTGGAGACATCTCTTATTGGGGAGAAAAGTGGACATCTTCACTGACCACAAGAGTCTCAAGTACATCTTCACTCAGCCTAATCTCAACCTCAGGCAGACTCGTTGGGTCGAAATGATTCAAGAGTATAATCCGAGTATCGAGTATACTCCAGGCAAGACCAATGTGATTGCTGACGCATTGAGCAGGAAGGCTTATTGCAACAGTCTGATTCTCAAGCCTTACCAACCCGAGCTTTGTGAAGCTTTCCGCAAACTCAATCTGCAAGTTGTTCCTCAAGGTTTCCTCGCCAACCTTCAAGTCTCTCCTACTTTGGAAGATCAGATTCGCGAGGCTCAACTTCTTGATGCTATGGTGAAGAAGGTGAAGATTGGGATTGCCAAGAGTCAACCCAAGTACAAGTGCTATCGCCTTGATGACAAGGATACTCTCTTCTTCGAGGATCGTATTGTTGTGCCTAAAGGTGACCTTCGTAAAGTTATCATGAATGAGGCGCACAATTCTCTCCTCTCCATCCACCCTGGGAGTACGAAGATGTATCAGGACCTCAAGCAGGCTTATTGGTGGACTCGAATGAAGCGCGAGATTGCTAAATTCGTGAATGAATGTGATGTCTGCAGAAGAGTGAAGGCAGAACACCAAAGGCCAGCTGGTCTCCTCCAACCTCTTGCCATTCCAGAATGGAAGTTTGACCACATTGAGATGGACTTCGTGACTGGGTTTCCAAAGTCCAAGCGTGGCAATGATGCTATATTCGTTGTCATCGACAAACTCACTAAAGTGGCTCACTTTCTGCCTATCAAAGAGTCGATCACTGCAGCTCAATTGGCGGAGCTGTATACCTCTTGGATTGTCTCTCTGCACGGCATTCCATAGGTGATCTCTTCAGACCATGGCAGCATCTTTACCTCCAAGTTTTGGGATTCTTTTTAGAAGGCCATGGGCACAAACATCCGCTTCAGCACAGCTTTCCATCCTCAAACTAGCGGTCAAGTCGAGCATGTCAATCAGATTCTTGAAGATATGCTCAGGGCTTTTGTGATCTCTTTCCATATGAAGTGGGAAGATTGTCTTCCATATGCCGAGTTCTCCTACAACAACAGTTTTCAAGCAAGTTCGGGCAAGGCCCCATTCGAAATTTTGTATGGCAGGAACTGCCGTACTCCTCTTAACTGGTCAGAAACTGGTGAACGTCAACTTCTGGGAAATGACTTAATCACAGAGGCAGAGGAAATGTGCAAAGTCATTCGTGATAACCTCAAAGCAGCGCAATCGCGCCAGAAGAGCTACTATGATAGTAAGCACCGTGATTTGGCTTTCGAGATCGGAGACCATGTTTACCTCCGCGTCTCTCCAATGAAAGGTACTCGTCGCTTCGGTATCAAAGGGAAGCTTGCCCCTAGATATGTGGGTCCTTTCAAGATCGTCAGTAAGAGAGGCGATCTCGCCTATCAACTCGAGCTTCCTTCAAACTTTGCAAATGTGCACGATGTGTTCCATGTCTCTCAGCTCCGCAAGTGCTTCAAGACTCCTGACCGCACCGTCAACTTCGAAGACATTGATCTCCAAGAAGATCTCTCTTATCGTGAGCACCCCGTTGCTATTCTTGAAGAGACTGAACGCAAGACTCGCAATAAGTCAATAAAATTCCTCAAAGTCAAGTGGTCACACCATTCTGACCGTGAAGCCACCTGGGAATGCGAGGATCACCTCCGTTCTGAGTACCCGGCATTCTTCCAGTCCTAGATCTCGGGACGAGATCCTTTCGTAGTGGTGGAGTGTTGTAACACCCCGGATGTAATTTACCTTATATGTACTCCAACTCTTGCCGTTTCCGACGCTAAGTTATTTTATTTCCTCGGGTTCGGGTTTTTGTCTCCGTGTGTTGTTGCCGTTGTCATGCATCTCATATCATGTCATCATGTGCATTGCATTTGCATACGTGTTCGTCTCATGCATCCGAGCATTTTCCCCGTTGTCCGTTTTGCATACCGACGCTCCTATCTCCTCCGGTGGTCCTTTCTACCTTCCTTTCGTGTGTGGGGGTTAAATATTTCC